>NC_142464.1:41590879-41893909 GCF_049115385.1 Moschus berezovskii | reverse complement strand
TCATGATGTACTCTGCATATAAGTTAAATATGCAGGATGACAATATACAACCTTGACATACTCCTTTTCCTATTTGGAACCAGTCTGTTGTTCCATGTCCAGTTCTAACTGTTGCTTCCTGACATGCATACAGGTTTCTCAAGAGGCAGGTCAGGGGTCTGGTATTCCCTTCTCTTTCAGAATGTTCCACAGTTTATTGTGATCCACACAGTCAAAGGCTTTGGCATAGTCAATGAAGCAGAAATAGATGTTTTTCTGGAACTCTCTTGCTTTCTCCATGATCCAGCGGATGTTGGCAATTTGATCTCTGGTGCCTCTGCCTTTTCTAAAACCTGCTTGAACATCTGGAAGTTCACGGTTCACATACTGCTGAAGCCTGGCTTGGAGAATTTTGAGCATGACTTTACTAGTGTGTGAGATGAGTGCAATTGTGCGGTAGTTTGAGCATTCTTTGCCATTGCCTTTCTTTGGGATTGCAATAGTTAGTGAAGTGTAAAATATTCAAAGCTAAGCATTGGGAAGATCCAGGTTAACACAGAGATATAATATTGTGAAATATGTTTTCTTGATAAGCCTAAAACATGTTTTACAGATTTATAAGGTTTCTTAAATGTAATAACCAATTTTCACATTTGTCCATCCGTTTTTATAGGTAAAGCTCTTTTTTTAAAACTTATAATAGGAAAGGTTTGCATTGTGGTATTCATACTGAGTAGATAATGAGATTAACGCTCAACATAACTCCAAAGAAAAGTCAACATGCCTGTTCAATAGCATTATTTCAAAAGCTCTAATACACAGCAGCAGAACCTATGCTTGCAAATTATTTCATTCTTATGCAGTTAAAATTTTGATGACATGGAAGTTGATTCCCATGGTTAAAAGACCAAAGAAAGTCATTTCTATAGTCTCCAATTAACCTCTCATTTTTCATTCGCTCTCCTCATGGGAATGCACTGACCATATTGCAGACCCTCAAAATTAAGACAATTAAGAACATTCAATTATTTCTTAAAATCCTTTGAAAGGTGATAACTAAATAAGATTATGATGTGACAATATCAGTATTAGTATATTAGTATCAGTATTTTCTCACCCCAAATATTACTATTTGGTTATCATCCTCTTTATTTCCTACCAAAAATATTTTTAAATGGTACATTTGTATTAATTACTACATCAAGCTGTATGTAGAGAAGAGATTATACAACAGATAGCATTTTGCAGATTTTAGAGTTTATGGGCTTTCAGATATACCTGGATCCTAACATCTACTCTGCTGCTTCCCAACTGTTGAGCTTCAGGCAAGTTGCATAAATATCGGAAGCCTTAGTTTGCATAATATAAAACAGAAACAACAATAATTGGGATTTCTGTAAGCATTACATTGCATAACACAATGGTTGACATTTCAGTTAGCAATAGATAAACATTTGTTGTTTCGTGATAAAAATATGATCATCCATGATAGAGAATCAGAAGTAGAAAATACTCTTTCCTCAGTTTTTAAAATTCTGCACTTCAATTTTTCACTGGGCTCACTACTTGAAATTCCACTATTTATTGATTCATTGGGTTAGAAAAATCTCTTTGCCACTGTAACCAAGAGAGAGTCCTAGATACTAGCCATTCATTCACTATTTCATTGTAGTATGAAATTCTGTTCAGGGAAGTGAAAGGGAAATAGAGAGGGTGAAAAAAAGTTGATTTGAAGAATAGGACTTTAAAATTGTTGAGTGTGAAAGCAGGACACCAGAGAACAATGTGCTTAAAATAAAGAAACTCAACAAAATCTTAGAGTGAAAGTTAGTGAAGAGAGCCTTTTCTCTACTCTTCATTGAAATCATTGTCAGTTTTCTTCTTAGAGTCAGCTTCTCTCTGCCTTTCTCATAGGATACTGAAGGACTATGGAGAGCACAAGCTGCAGATTTGGCTTTCTTAGTTATAAATTCTGTGGCAAACCCTATCAATTGTCTCATGTGGAGTAAATTACTTAACACTGTGAACATAAATTTATCAATCTATAAAATGAGTTAATAGTACCTAATTCAAAAAGATTATATATATTTGGTTTAAAATGGTACGATGTTATATAAATACAAATTGTTTTTTTCAAAATTAGTCCTACCCTTTACTGTGTTAAGTACAAATAGATGTTTTTATGTTACCTTAGTACCACAGATCTTTTTCCTGAAAAATGGCCTATTATATTTGCAAAAACAATGTTATTTGTCTAATATGCATATTCTGAAACTTGCTATTTAATTTTTTCATATGATATCATTTATTTAAAAGAAATTTGAAAAGCAAATATTTTCAGTTTACTTTTTGTCTTGTATAATTTTGTGAGTGCAAAGCCTGCAAATAATATTAAGGAAACAGTGTTTCTTTAGTTATATTCTCCTATAACTTGGTAACTCATTAACTATATTTTGTAACCAACTGCTTGACACATTGATTTATGATGAAATAGCTTTCCAGAGAGAAACCCAGAGTAAAAAGCACAAAATTTCAGAAAGTCTTTTGGATGGGAGTTAGAGTTATCTGTTTAAATTGAAGGAAAAAGAAACAGTCATCAAAATGACCAAAGGTTTTGTAGCTTCAGATTTCTCTTTGTTACCTAATGACACTATTTAAGATGGACTGTCAGATCCCATTATGTTCACTGATACATTCTGCGGTTTAGATGAAAACTGAATTTTCACTCAGCAGGAGGAAAGTAAGAAGTGCACTTATTCTAGTCAGGCTCAGGGATATTATTCTTTTTATTTGTTGCTATGTGATAACAATTGCATTAATAATAAGAAAGCTATCAAACTAAACTGCATGTACCATAATAAAGTTGTTTTAATGCAAGTAAGTGTCAATCATTTAGGGTTCTCAGTTGTGACAAACTATAGTAACAAACTCTCTAAATCTAATCAGAACTGAATTGCAAGTGTGTATGCTAGATAAAGAGGGGGGAAAGTGTTCATATTTTAGTATGTTCAGTGATTGTTTGCATAACTGTAAAGACTTAAAAAGTTTACTGAGAAAAGTACAAATGTTGTTGCTAGTATTTTAAAAAAATCAGTTTTAAATGTCTCAGAAACTTTAGTTTTTTTTTTTTTAAGTGTTACAAGGCAGGTAAGCCTATGTTATCATACTTGAGATAGTATATTTTTCTAGCATGTGTAAACAAACCCCTGAAAATAGTTTTTTTAAAAAATCTGCGTTTGGCATGGGGGTTGATCTGAAGAGAAAAAAATTACTAAAATGAAATGAAATGTTTACTCTTTTTTTAAATTATGCTTTTATAATACACATATTCACATTTACTTCAAAATTCTTATTTTTAAAAATTTGATTCATGGAAACATTGGCCTTTGAGGCCTTAATGTTTAACTTTCTGACATTTGCTCGTAATAGCTGTCATTCAGCCTAAAGAATTAGAGACTGAATCGATTTCATACTAGGAATTCAAATGCAATTACTCACGTTTCATATTATTGTGTTATTTGTTAACATTTCCTTCAGTGCTTGTTGAAATTATAGTATCTGTAAATAGAGCTTCCATGGAGCTGAAAGAATAGAAACCAACCTAAAACACACTGACTTACTATGAAAATCTTAGCAAATGCATATCTGAGTTTTCATTTGTTACTACTAGGTGCAATCCGAGAATAAGTCTTTCCTGTATAGGAAGAGATTGCCAGCAAGTACATGGACACTAACATCTGAATTTGTAAAGCAGTCACACTGTGTTCGATCTTAGTCATAAGTATTTCTATATGAAAATTAGATTTAGAAAATTTAGCAACTGATGCAAACAAGCATTTCAAAACGTTATGATCAATTGTTTTTTGCTTTTTAATTAAGTCTGAAGAGAGTGCATAATACAACACAGTAAATAGGTGTTGTCGCTTTAAATTACCAGTCACCCTGTATGTGGGAACAGTGCTGTAGACCTTTACACCGCAAAATGACTTTGCTTATCAGGCATGGAGTGAAATATTTCTGTGTCTCACGAGAATGTCTGATCCACACTCCTTTAACTCCACCTGTAGGACTCTTCACTGCATTTTAAAGATACTATCTCATGTAATGGAAACTATTTCCAACCCAGCCACTAGCTCACTCTTAGAATGGATTTTTTAGTTCATAACTCTTTCCAAAGATGAGTGATGAATAATTGGTTAGACATGGTTAGGACTAATGTTTAACCATCAAGTTTGAAAGGTTATGAAAGGTTCTGAGATTTCACCCTAAACTCTAATGAGTTGCCTGTCACAATTTCGTGGACATTGACAAAAAGATACGAGGCATATAGTCCAGAGACAAAAGAATACATTACTTATAGTAAAGCAGCATCGAGAGTAATGTTGCAGTTTTGTTCCCTGAGCCCCAGTTCCCACAGGTCGGTGTGATGACAGCCAAGTGATGCCTGCAAATGTGGTGAGGAAATATTTCAGAAGCACAAACCTGAGATTAGTAGTTTTATTTATTCTTTTAAAGAAACTTTTAGCATACATGTGCATACTCTATCCTGGAGAAAACATTAAGTTTACTAACCTGTGCAAATTTAGGGAGTAATCCACAACAACATCCTCACTTCTGACATCAAATATGAGTCTAGACATCACCAAAACCAGCTTCATTTCTGATGATTCACTGTACAGATTCACAGAACCCATGGGAAACTATCCTACTTGAGGTTATGGTGTATTACAGTGAATATGGTTTGTCCTCTCCCAGTGGAGTTATGAATAGAGCTGTTTCCCCAGAAACTGTATGACAGTATGGACAGAGGGTTGCTGAAACAGGGAGGCACACCCATGGTTTGGTATCCACAGTTTTTATTGGGGCTCTTTTACTTAAGCATAATTGACTGCATACATGGAGTGTCTTTGTTTCCAGCTCCTCCAAAATGCAAGTTTATACTCTCTGATCCAATAATCCTGTCCCAAATCACATCTGGTGTGGCCAGCTCCCACCTAAATTCCTATTGTTATACTATCCAGTGTGACCAGAGGACTTGAGACATACAAAGATACTTCTATCAAGTATGGTATTCAAGAGTTTAGAAATTACCTTGCAGAAGCCTAGGGCAAAACTAAATTCAGGCAAGCTTAAATTCTTTACTTCATACCCTGGAAAATAAGCAGATCTCACTTGGTGGGGGGAAGGAAGCTATCTTTATCTCCATCTCTCCAGAGCTGTCTGCTCTTTAAGTATTTCTGACAAACTATTCTTGGAGCAAAATAGCTATTAATGCCTAGATAAGTAGATTCATATAGAGTATTCTGCCAACTACTAGGTTTTGTTTTGCATTTGATAAAACTTATCTCTTCAGATTCTCATTCCCCAATTCCTAGCCTTTCAGGTAGACTAGAGTCCCTCTTTCACTGGTATAGAGGTTAGATCTGCAGAAAATGAACAGCCTACCTCTTTAACATCTATGTTTGGTCATCGTAAAAGTCTTTCCACATTAGTTAGGCTTCTTATTTCGTAAACATAGACATGAAACTTGAGCAGTCTTTGGGAGATTTTCAATATGAATAGAAATCAGAGATTACCTGGAGGTGATAGCAGTGGGTTTCTCTATGAGATGGTATTATCAAAATTTGTTTCTATTTTTTCCGTAAAACAATGTGATTCCACAATGGTTATAAAATTAACAAAACCTACCCATGATTTATAGTTCAAGGAGCTAATTTCATGTAATCCTGAAAATGCTATCCCTTTTTTTGGCAGTGAAAGCCTCCTCTCTGCCCCCACAATCCCCAGGAGAGGACAGGTACCCCTCTTTGCCTTCAAACACCATCACCTATCAACCACTACCTCCATTCCTATTAATACACTTCCACATTTTAGCAGTAATTTTTATTCCACAAATTAATTTTCCCTTAAGTACTTCCGTTGATGTAAAAGGGGAAATTATCCAATGCTCCTTTCTCTGTATTTGGCTCAAGCATGAATTCTTTTCTTTGATATCCCATAGCGAAGTTTGGAGACTTTTAAAATATTTTTCTAAATTCTATGTCAGCTTTTCCAAACTATTTTCACTAAAATATGACTCCCTTAAAAAAAAAAAAAATTTCACTGTCAAATACCTTCGGAAAGTTCTGTAGACAGTATTTTCCTCTAGGGAAATTCAAAATACACATTATGCATAAAAGGCTGTAACAAAATCCTGCAGCAAAACCTGGACAGGAGAATAACAACATGTAAATAAAGACAGAATACAGCATGCAAACAACATATTTTCTTATAAGATATGATTTGCCCCCTACGGCATCAGATTCAAATTTCAAGGGCTGCTTTCCATGGGAAAAAAGGTCTATCACAGCCTTAATGCCCAGAAGCATTGGCTGACCTAGTTGACTCCTTAAGATCTAGACCCAAGAAAGTGAAGCTCAGTGAAAGAGGTTATTTCCTTTCCTGCTAACCTAATACTTTCCTTCTAAATGATTGTTCTTCTTGATAGATTCCAGTATGATTATGGCTGTTAAAGAAGAGTAAGCTCATATTCAGGCAGTAACTTTGATCTCTGACTCCAACAGGATGCCAAATTCAATGTAACATAATGCCTCCAAAATTCTTACATAAAATGCAGTAACTAGAGCAGGGATGATGTGGTAGAGATATCAGTGTTCCATTTCATTGATGTCTGTTAGCTATAGCCTCTTTATAATCCCCTTTTAGTGATAAGAGAATTTTTTTGCTCTGAATAATGGCTGGATCAAGTTTTTCTTTTCTAGATATTCCTCATTATTCTAATGCTATTTGTAGAAAATAACTAATGTGGAAACAAGATAATTTAGTGGAAAATAATTTCAATTCCTACAGAAAGTGTTGTATAGTTTTAGTTGGACAGTGAATGAATTTAAAAAATATATATGTATATATAATATATAATGGAAGTATAAAATACTCCTATAAAAGGATATGTGACCCAGTAACTTCCAGACAGTCAAGCTGGATTTAGAAAAGGCAGAGGAACCAGAGATCAAATTGCCAATATCCATTGCTGCTGCTAAGTCACTTCAGTTGTTTCCGACTCTGTGTGACCCCATAGATGGAAGCCCACCAGGCTCCCCCGTCCCTGGGATTCTCCAGGCAAGAACACTGGAGTGGGTTGCCATCTCCTTCTCCAATGTGTGAAAGTGAAAAGTGAAAGTGAAGTCGCTCAGTCATGTCCGACCCTTAGCGACCCCACGGACTGCAGCCTACCAGGCTCCTCCATCCATGGGATTTTCCAGGCAAGAATACTGGAGTGGCTTGCCATTGCCTTCTCCAGTTGGCAATTGCCATTGCCAATATCCATTGGATCATAGAAAAACCAAGAGAATTACACAAAAACATTTACTTCTGCTTCATTGACTACACTAAAGCCTTTGACTGTATTGTTGTGTGGATCACAACATACTGTGGAAAATTCTTAAAGAGATGGGGCCAGACCACCTGACCTGCCTCCTGAGAAATCTGTATGCAGGTCAAGAGGCAACAGTTAGAAATGGACATGGATCAACAGACTGGTTCCAAACTGGGAAAGGAATAAGTCAAGGCTGTGTATAGTCACCCTGATTATTTAACTTATATGTAGAGTACATTAGGCAAAAGGCTGGACTGAAGCACAAGCTGGAATAAGATTGCCAGGAGAAATATCAGTAACTTCAGATATGCAGATGACACCACCCTTATGGCTGAAAGTGAAGAGGAACTAAAGAGCCTCTTGATGAAGGTGAAAGAGGAGAGTGAAAAAGTTGGCTTAAAACTCAGCATTCAAAAATCGAGGATCATGGCATCCAGTTCCATCACTTTATGGCAAATAGATATGGAAACAATGGAAACACTGAGACATTATTTTCTTGGGAACCAAAATCACTGCAGATGGTGACTGCAGCCAGGAAATTAAAAAATGCTCCTTGAAAGAAAAGCTATGACCAACCTACACAGCGTATTAAAGAGCAGAGACATTATTTTGTCAACAAAGGTTCATGTAGTCAAAGGTATGGTTTTTCCACTAGTCATGTGTGGATGTGAGATTTGGACAATGAAGGAATCTGAGCATCGAAGAATTGGTGCTTTTGAGCTGTGGTGTTGGAGAAGACTCTTTTGTTTTTGTTTTTTTTTATTTTATTGGAGGCAAATTATCTTACATTAATATATTGGTTGGTTTTGCCATACATTGACACGAATCCGCCCCAGGTGTACATGTGTTCCCTTTCTTGAACCCCACTCCAACCTCCCTCTTCCCCATATCCTGCCTCCAGGTCATCCCTGTGCACCAGCCCCAAGCATCCTATATCATGCGTCGAACCTGGACTAGTCACATATGATACTATACATGCTACAATTCCATTCTCCCCAATCATCCTGCCTTCACCCTCTCCCACAGAGTCCCAAAGACTGTTCTATATACCTATGTCTCTTTTGCAGTCTTGTATACAGGGTTAAGGTTACCATCTTTCTAAATTCCATATATATGCGTTAGTATACTGTATTGATGTTTTTCTTTCTGGCTTACTTCACTCTGTATAATAGGCTCCAATTTCATCCACCTCATTAAAACTGATTCAAATGCATTCTTTTTGATGGCTGAAAAATACTCCATTGTGTATATGTACCAAAGCTTTCTTATCCATTCATCTGCAGATGGATGTCCATCTGCAGATAAGGTGTCCATAGGTGCGTGGATTTATCTCTGGGCTTTCTATATTGTTCCATTGATCTATATTTCTGTCTTTATGCCAGTACCATACTGTCTTGATGACTGTGGCTTTGTAGTAGAGCCTGAAATCTGGCAGGGTAGTTCCTCCAGTTCCATTCTTCTTCAAGATTGCTTTGGCTATTCGAGGTTTTTTGTATTTCCATACAAATTGTGAGATTATTTGTTCTAGTTCTGTGAAAAATATCGTTGGTAGCTTGATAGGGATTGCATTCAATGTATAAATTACTTTGGGTAGTATACTCATTTTCACAATATTTATTCTTCCAATCCATGAGCATGGTATATTTCTCCATCTATGAGTGTCCTCTTTGATTACTTTCACTAGTGTTTTATAGTTTTCTATGTACAAGTCTTTTGTTTCCTTAGGTAGATATATTCCTAAGTATTTAATTCTTTTCGTTGCAACAGTGAAGGGAATTGCTATTGCTAAGTCACTTCAGTCGTGTCCGACTCTGTGTGACCCCATAGACGGCAGCCCATCAGGCTCCCCCGTCCCTGGGACTCTCCAGGCAAGAACACTGGAGTGGGTTGCCATTTCCTTCTCCAATGTGAAGGGAATAGTTTCCTTAATTTCTCTTTCTATTTTCTCGTTATTAGTGTATAGGAATGCAAGGGATTTCTGTGTGTTGATTTTATATCCTGCAACATTACTGTATTCATTGATTAGCTCTAGTAGTTTTCTGGTAGAGTCTTTAGGGTTTTCTGTGTAGAGGATCATGTCATCAGTGAACAGTGAAAGTTTTACTTCTTCTTTTCCAATTTGTATTCCTTTTATATCTTTTTCTGCTCTGATTGCTGTGGCCAAAACTTCCAGCACTATGCTGAATAGTAGTGGTGAGAGTGGGCACCCTTGTCTTCTTCCTGACTTTAGGGGAAATGCTTTCAGTTTTTCACCATTGAGGATAATGTTTGCTGTGGGTTTTTCATATATAGCTTTTATTATGTTGAGATATGTCCCTTCTATTCCCACTTTCTGGAGTGTTTTAATCATAAATGGATGTTGTATTTTGTCGAAGGCTTTCTCTGCATCTATTGAGATAATCATATGATTTTTATTTTTCAGTTTGTTAATGTGGTGTATTACTTTGATTGATTTGCGGATATTGAAGAATCCTTGCATTCCTGGGATAAAGCCCACTTGGTCATGATGTATGATCTTCTTAATGTGTTGTTGGATTCTGATTGCTAGAATTTTGTTAAGGATTTTTGCATCTATGTTCGTCAGTGATATTGGCCTGTAGTTTTCTTTTTTTGTGGGATCTTTACCAGGTTTTGGGATTAGGGTGATGGTGGCCTCATAGAATGAGTTTGGAAGTTTTCCTTCCTCAGCAATTTTCTGGAAGAGTTTGAGTAGAATAGGTGTTAGCTCTTCTCTAAATTTTTGTTAGAATTCAGCTGTGAAGCCATCTGAATCTGGGCTTTTGTTTGCTGGAAGATTTCTGATTACTTCCTCTAGTTCCGTGCTTGTGATGGGTCTGTTCAGATTTTCTATTTCTTCCTGGTTCAGTTTTGGCAAGGTGTACTTTTCTAGGAATTTGCCCATTTCTTCCAGGTTATTCATTTTATTGCCATATAATTGCTGATAGTATTCTCTAATAATCCTTTGTATTTCTGTGTTGTCGGTTGTGATCTCTCCATTTTCATTTCTAATTTTATTGATTTGGTTCTTCTCCCTTTGTTTCTTGAGGAGTCTGGCTAGTGGTTTCTCAATTTTATTTACCTTCTCAAAGAACCAGCTTTTGGCTTTGTTGATTTTTGCTATGGTCTCTTTTGTTTCTTTTGCATTTATCTCTGCCCTAATTTTTACGATTTCTTTCCTTCTACTAACCCTGGGGTTCTTCATTTCTTCCTTTTCTAGTTTCTTTAGATGTAGAGTTGGGTTATTTAGTTGACTTTTTTCTTGTCTCTGGAGGTGTATTGCTATGACCTTCCCCCGTAGCACTGCTTTTACAGTGTCCCAGAGGTTTTGGGTTGTTGAGTTTGTATTTTCATTCATTTCTATGCATATTTTGATTTCTCTTTTGATTTCTTCTAGGATTTGTTCATTATTCAGCAGCGTGTTGTTCAGCCTCCATATGTTGGCATTTTTAATAGTTTTTCTCCTGTAACTGAGATCTAATCTTGCTGCATTGTGGTCAGAAAAGATGCTTGGAATGATTTCAATTTTTTTGAATTTACCAAGGCTAGATTTATGGCCCAGGATGTGATCTATCCTGGAAAAGGTTCCGTGTGCGCTTGAGAAAAAGGTGAAATTCATTGTTTTGGGGTGAAATGTCCTATAGATATCTATTAGGTCTAACTGGTCCATTGTATCATTTAAAGTTTGTGTTTCCTTGTTAATTTTGTGTTTAGTTAATCTATCCATATATGTAAGTGGGGTATTAAAGTCTCCCTCTATTATTGTGTTATTGTTAATTTCCCCTTTCATACTTGTTAGTAATTGTCTTACATATTGTGGTGCTCCTATCTTGGGTGCATAAATATTTATAATTTTTATATCTTCATCTTGGATTGATCCTTTGATCATTATGTAGTTTCCTTCTTTGTCTCTTTTCACGGCCTTTGTTTTAAAATCTATTTTATCTGATATGAGTATTGCTACTCCTGCTTTATTTTGGTCTCTATTTGCGTGGAATATCTTTTTCCAGCCCTTCACTTTCAGTCTGTATATGTCCCTCGATTTGAGGTGGGTCTCTTGTAGACAACATATATGGGGGTCTTGTATTTGTATCCATTCAGCCAGCCTGTCTTTTGGTTGGGGCATTCAACCCATTTACCTTTAAGGTGATTATTGATAAGTATGATCCCGTTGCCATTTTCTTTGTTGTTTTGGGTTCGAGTTTATATACCCTTTTTGTGTTTCCAGTCTAGAGAAGATCCTTTAGTATTTGTTGGAGAGCTGGTTTGGTGATGCTGAATTCTCTCAGCTTTTGCTTGTCTGTCTGTAAAGCTTTTGATTTCTCTTTCATATTTGACTGAGATCCTTGCTGGGTACAGTAATCTGGGCTGTAGGTTATTTTCTTTCATCACTTTAAGTATGTCTTGCCATTCCTTCCTGGCCTTAAGAGTTTCTGCTGAAAGATCAGCTGTTATCCTTATGGGGATCCCCTTGTGTGTTATTTGTTGTATTTCCCTTGCTGCTTTTAATATTTGTTCTTTGTGTTTGATCTTTGTTAATTTGATTAATTTGTGCCTTGGAGTATTTCGCCTTGGGTTTATCCTGTTAGGGACTCTCTGTGTTTCTTGGACTTGGGTGATTATTTCCTTCCCCATTTTGGGGAAAATTTCAACTATTATCTCCTCAAGTATTCTCTCATGGTCTTTCTTTTTGTCTTCTTCTTCTGGGACTCCTATGATTCAAATGTTGGGGTGTTTAATATTGTCCCATATGTCTCTAATATTGTCCTCATTTCTTTTAATTCTTTTTTCTTTTTCCGTCTCTGTTTCATTTATTTCTACAATTCTATCTTCTAGCTCGCTTATCCTGTCTTCTGCCTCTGTTATTCTACTGTTTGTTCCCTCCAGAGTGTTTCTGATCTCATCTATTGCATTATTCATTGTATATTGACTCTTTTTTATTTCCTCTAATTCCTTATTGAACATTTCTTGCATCTTCTCAATCCTTTTCTCCAGGTTATTTATCTGTAACTACATTTTGCTTTCCAGATTTTGAATCATTTTCACAATTAAAATTCGAAATTCTTTATCGGGTAGGTTCCCTATGTCTTCCTCTTTTGTTTATGTTGGTGGGCATTTATCCTGTTCCTTTACTTGTTGGGTATTTCTCTGCCTCTTCATCTTGCTTATATTGCTGTGTTCGGGGTGGCCTTTCCATCTTCTGGCAGTTTGTGGAGTTCTCTTTATTATGTAGTTACCTCGTTGTGTGTGGGGTTGGATGGGTGACTTGTCAAGGTTCCCTGGTTAGGGAAGATTGTGTCGATGTTCTGGTGGGTGGAGCTGGATTTCTTCTCTCTGGAGTGCAATGAAGTGTCCAGTAATGAGTTTGAGATGTCAGTGGGTTTGGAGTGGCTTTGGGCAGCCTGTATATTGAAGCTCAGTGCTATTCTCCTGTGTTGCTAGATAGTTTGCGTAGTATGTCTTTCACTGAAACTTGTTGACCCTTAGGTGGTGCCTGGTTTCAGTGTATGTATGGAGGCATTTGATGAGTACCTATCAATTAATGTTCTCTGGAACAGGAGATCTCTGGTGTTCTCAGGATTTGGCCTTAAGCCTCTGCCTCTGTTTTTCAGTCTTATTCTTGCAGTAGGCTCAAGGCTTCTCCCTCTGTTACTTCCAAGGCAGTTCCTTCTGTTGAATAAGCTCTTCTGTTTTCTGGTCTCCTAACTGTCTAATTCCCATCCTGACACCAGGATGCGGTGGTGGACGCTTTTTTTTTTTCCCGGCTCACCTGTTCCATCCTGCTGTGGGGAGGGATGAACGCAGCTAATAAATATCCCTGGCATCTGTGGGGAGTGCTCGCAGTGTTTAGGCTACACTGGGAATGCTCCCGCTAGAGGCGTGTGTGCTTTCCCTGTTTATGCTGTTTAGGCTTTAGGTTGCTCTGCTGGGAGCTGTCCACGGCTGGCGCTGGGTTGCATGCACTTCCCAAGTCTGAACGGCTCAGGTTCAGGTCCTCGGGTACTCGACAAAGGCGCAGACTTGGCTGGGCCTGTGATTTGTGCCTTCCCCGGTCCTAGCAGCTCAGGTGACCAGGCGTTTGGTGAGCACGGTCGCTGCGACTTACCGCCTTCCCGTTCCCTGCCGCTCAGTTTTCTGGGTGTACAACCGGTGCACTTTCTCAGGCGGATATCGACTGGCCCGAACCCAAGAAGTCCTGGCCAGCAAGGAGCCTGCCTGCAGCTTGGCACGGGAAGCCTCTCTGGGGCCGCGGCTGCTCCCGCCCCAGTGCTGGCTGCCCTCCCTACCCACGTTGGTGGGGGTTGGGAGCTGGGACGCCCTCCTCCGGCTCTCAGCTCAGTGCCCTGTTCTGTGGGCGGGGCTGGCGGAGTCCTGGGTTGGGGCTTTTCGCAGGCTTTTCCTAGCCTTTTCTCCTTTTAGGTGTAACTTCTGCTTTGGTATCTTAAGTTCAAGCCCTCAGTTTGCCCTGGGGCGTTCAAGCCCGGTTCTCCTCTAAGCAGGGCCAGCGCCTCCCTGCCCATCCCCCGCCTGCTAGTGGGGGGCGCGGGCGTCTGTGCTGCTTCTCCGCTGAGATTTTCCTCTGGGCACTTAGTCTGTGAGTTTTAATTATTTATGTCTTTTGTCTCCCAGTTATGCGGCCCTCTGAGATTCCATTCGCCAGTGTTTCCAGGTGTTTGGAAACTTCTCTTTTTTTTTTTTTTAAGCCTCCCTTCCCGGGAAGGAGCTCCATCCCTCCCTCTTTTGTCTCTCTTTTTATCTTTTTATCTATTTCCTACCTCCTTTCGAAGACTATGGGCTGCTTTTCTGAGTGCCTGATGTCCTCTGCCTGTATTCAGAAGTTGTTTTGTGGGATTTACTCAGCGTTCAAATGTTCTTTTGTTGATTTTGTGGGGGAGAAAGTGGTCGCCGTGTCCTATTCCTCCGCCATCTTCCCGTGCTCCCCCCTGGAGAAGACTCTTGAGGGTCATTTGGACTGCAAGGAGATCAAACCAGTGAATCCTATAGGAAATGAATCCTGAATGTTCATTAGAAGAACTGATGTTGAAACTGAAGCTCTAAAATTTTGGCCACCTGATGCGAAGAGGTGACAGAATAGAAAAGACCCTGATGCTGGGAAAGATCTAAGGCAGGAGGAGAAGGGGAAGACATAGAGTGATATGGTTAAATGGCATCACTGACTTCATTGACATGAGTTTCAGCAAGCTCTGGGAGTTGCTGATGGATATGGATACCTGTCATGCAGCAGTCCATGGGGTCACAAAGAGTCTGACATGATTAAGCAACTGAACAACAGCAATATATATTTGCTGTAAAAGCTTATATTAGTGAAAAGAATAGCTTTCAATACTTTGTTCTTTTTGAAAGCCTGGTATCCCCCCAACTACAAAAATCATCTACTTGAGGAAATTGAGATTCCTGAAAAGGTGTAGATGTTACAATTATAAACATTAATATAGTGTGTTATATCAGCGTACAGTCATTCTTGTTCAGGTTTGCCTTATTTGTTGTTTATTTATTAAGCTAATTTTTGCTCTTTATTCTCTGGAGTACATTGGGTTTAATTTTCAAAAATCTCTCTAAAGCCTAATATATAAACCCAGTGTTTCATATGTGCATATTGCTACTTAAGGCTGTCAAAATTTAATTGAGCATGAGTTTTAATGGATTTGCAGGAAGAATTATTAAAACATTTGATCTACATTTCATACTTGAAAGGTTAGAAAGATAAAACATTCATTTGGAGATATATTTATATGAGATAAATTTTAGAGACATTAATTTCATGGTATTTATGGCTTGTTGGGGTGACATTTTATCTTTTCCTTTTGCTAAGCAATGCCAATAGACAGTGTGACATTGTTGTAGTAGAAGAGATGAAGGAGAGTTGTATTTTTTATAAATTTTATTTACTTTTTTTTTTATAACCCTACTAGGAATTTTTAATTCTTATTTTAGAATAAAATGTCCATTTTGTCACAATTCATATCAAAGAAACTAGTACTGTTATTCACTACTACCAAAGAAAAAAGTTTTCTATGAGCACTTTGCTTTCACATTTTTATTGACATTTTATTTTTGGTTTCATAGTCTAATTTCTTCTACGTGAGCTATATTCTAGACTAACTAAACTCAGACACATATTCTTCATCAAAAATAGGGCTTATACTTTTAAAAACTTTAAAACTTGGAATTCTGGATTAGAGAAAGCATTCGGATAAAAAGGACATTCCAAGGAAATCATTCCAGCTTTTCTTTAAGATACAGATCTGCTAAACATTATCAGATATCCTTTCACTGATCTTAATTTAGAGAAAGATTTCAAATTAAAGATGACTTGCTAGACAGAAGACAATTTGCTTCTCAATTTTATGTGACTTTACAAATCGACTTTATTTTAGAGGAAAATGATTTGTGAAAGGTCTACTCTATACCAATTAATTTATATAGCAATGCTAAAATACGCCTCATTGGTGTTTTATTAGAAAGCTGTTTGTTAAGTTGTTCTTTGTTAAATATATGATTAAATATATGAGACCATTTCCTAGAAAACTCATAATTTAGATTTTAGCTAAAATTGAGCTCAGATGAGCTAAAGGATGAGGCTCAAGTTCACATTTAGTTGACATTCATTCCTACATCTCTGGAAACAAAGGAAAAGACAAAGCAGTCACTCTGTGGGGCAATTTGCATTGACAACTAGAAAGCATCTCATAATGGTCTAAAGAGAACTTTAAGAAGCCTAAGTCTGCACCTCTCAACTGACAAACCCTGGTAGTGCACGTCACTCTCATGCAGCTAGAGAAAAAGTAAGTTAGGTTGTATAATTAGCATTCACACACTCCAGTCTTAAACTCGGGCTCAGCAGTCTACCCCAGTCAACCCTTCCCAATGCCCCTTACCAGTACACCACTCATCCTCCAGCCCCAGATTTAACCTTTCAGTTCCTACTGTAGCAGGTGAAACTGTAAGACAATAGTGTAGACATGCAAGTCTTCCACCTGGTTACAAACACTAAAAGCTGTTGTTTTCACTGACAGTTTCAAAGGACAGAAAAAATGTGGAGCTTGACATATGTAGGAGGCCCTGGGATTGATGACTCTGATAATGGCTAACAAGCAGGAATGCCAAACATTTTGAAGAGTTTGCAGAGGTTCTGAGATTTTAGGTCCTTGGATTTTAGGATAAGAAGCTAATGTGACTTGTCTCATGAATAGTGGGAACTTGGAAACTCCCATTATTTATGTCATGATAAACCGAATACATAGAGAAAAAGGTTGTAGTTGTAGTAACATTTTGTAAACAATTTTAGCATCATCTCAAGGTAAGCACTGGTATTTCCTTCTTCATTAAGTGCTCACCCTGTGGTGTTTTCAAACTTCAGTATGCCAAAGAATCATTGGGAGAGGAGGGTGAGCAAGAATTTTTAATTTGCAGATTTCTGAGCCTTGTTCTTGGATTCTGAATCAAGATCAAATTAGTCTTATCTAAGAACCAAGAATTTGATTGCCAAATAAAGAGCAAATCTGGATCCAATTCCAGCAGCCTTTGTAGCATACTTTATGAAGCATTGTCCCATTGACATCTGTTGTGCAATATATAATATGTGTTGCACACCCACAAAAATGTGGGCATCATTTCACACACTGGTGTTTTCATTGGATTATTTTCTGTGAAGCTTCATTCAGTAAATATTAGTTGGCCAGTTCCTTAGCAAGATATGGTGTCTACCCACCAATTACATGCAGCTTAATATACTATTTCATTCTTTCATGTTTACTAGATGTCTATACTACAGAAAAGTATACAATGAAACTTTTCACTCCACAAACTTTGTGAATAAGGAGAAATATCTCATGATTAAGTGATCATAATAAAACATAGAAATAACTGCCATAAAGGAAATTAAGATGCAAAATTTTTTCTAGAAGGAGACTGTTTTCAGCCTGTACAGACATAACAGTGGGATATTTTGGGAAAGAATCTGTGGCACTGTTGAAATTTGAGTTAGACCATGAAACCAGTTAGACTCTGACACCCCCAGGCTAGGGGAGAAAGCTTTGGCAGATGATGTGAAGGTGAAGTATATGCACAAAGAACCCTGGATTGGATGTGTATAGAGAACAACTTTAGATACTGCATAGGGCAAATAAATAACAATATTATTGAAAAGATAAGTAGGAGATCAACTAAAATAGACTCTAGCTAAAAGACCCCTTGAATTCTAAATGGAGAGTATAATCCTTGTATAGTTAACAAAATGGCACTAAGGTTTAGGGTTGGGAGCAATATTTCAGGATGATGTTCTAGTTAAGTATATAATGGATTGAAAATGAGGAGGTTGGTGTTTAGGAGACCATTGAGACTAGATGAGATTAAAAAGTACCTGAGTTTAAATAAAGAATAAAGGAAAATGATGTGAGGAAGATTTATACAGGTAGATTTAATAAGATTGGTAACTTCTGTACATAGGGAGAAGGAGGATTCAAAGCCATTAACCGAATTTCATAGCTAGGTGACTGAGAGTAGGGATGACACTAACACAAATAAAAATAGCTGCATCATTGTTACCTGACGAACGTAAGTCCACTCACCTGCACACAGTAAAGCCAGTCAGCTGACAATCCTGTGAAGTGAAGCATTAATTGCAGGCACCAAGCAAGGAGTACAGGCAGCTAATGCTCAAAAGACCCACATTCCCAGCTGAGTTTCAAGAAAGGGGTTTTAAAGGTAAAGTGAGGGAGAGAGTGGCAGGATACATGATCAGCTCGTACACAGCTCTCTGCTTGGTTGACTGTGAAATGACAGGGGTTAACATCATCAATCCTCAGGCTCCAGCTAATGTGAAGACTACATGCTTGGTGGTTATTTAGTTAACTTCTTCCATCTGGTGGGAGTTTTAGAATCTGCAGAACAGCTAAGGAATGTACATTATACACTATCAACTTTGTCCTTCAGGGGGAGCTAAAGATTCTGTGACCTCTATATGGCTTCTTTATTGTTTAAGCTGTTGCCAGGTCTCCTGAACCAACTACTTAAAAATATATATATATATTTTTTACTATATATTCACATTCCTTCAATCATTGATACTTAAGACAGCCTTTTATGACTCAGGGGAGACCTGGAAGATTAAAGCTTTTCTACAGACAAGAGTGAGGTTACAGACAAGGTGAGCAGCAAAGAGTCTGTTCTGGGAAGGCCCCATAGGGTCTTACTTGGATACATCATCATTCAAACCATCTATTTAATTTATTTATAAGTATTAGATTGCACTTTTTTTTTCAGTGCTTCATCATCCTTCCATTTTGGAATTTGGAAAAATATGGGTTGGATACCAGGGGAGGAGTAGCCACTGAAGAATTGAGGAAAGGAAGGGATATTTATTAGGAAGAGTTAATTTGTTTTCCTGTAGCTTCAGTTCAGTCAGTTCAGTTGCTCAGTCATGTCCGACTCATCACGACCCCATGAATCACAGCACACCAGGCCTCCCTGTCTATCACCAACTCCTGGAGTTCACTTAAACTCATGTCCACAGAGTCAGTGATGCCATCCAGCCATCTCATTCTCTGTCGTCCCCTTCTCCTCCCACCCCCAACCTTTCCCAGCATCAGAGTCTTTTCCAGTGAGTCAACTCGTCGCATGAGGTGGCCAAAGTATTGCAGTTTCAGCTTTAGCATCAGTCCTTCCAATGAACACCCAGCTTAGCATGTGCTAAAAGTATATAGCATATGAAAAACTGTATAGCACATTCACAGTTAAGTAATTGTTATCCTTTAGTTCAGTACAGTTCATTCATTCAGCCGTGTCAGACTCTTTGCGACCGCATGGACTGCACCATGCCAGGCCTCTGTGTCCATCACCCATTCCCTGAATTTACTCAAAGTCATGTCCATTGAGTTGGTAATGCCATCCAACCAGCTCATCCTCTGTCGTCCCCTTCTCCTCCCGCCTTCAATTTTTCCCAGCATCAGGGTCTTTTCAAATGTGTCAGTTCTTCACGTCAGGTGACCAAAGTATTAGAGTTTCAGCTTCAGCATCAGTCCTTCCAATGAATATTCAGGACTGATTTCCTTTAGGATGGATTGCTTGGATCTCCTTACAGTCCAAGGGACTCTCAAGAGTCTTCTCCAAAACCACAGTTCAAAAGCATCAATTCTACAACGCTCAGATTTCTTTACAGTCCAACTCTTGCATCCATGCATGACTACTGGAAAAAACATAGCCTTGACTGGATCGACCTTTGTTCGCAAAGTAATGTCTCTGTATTTTAATATGCTGTCTACGTTTGTCATAATTTTTCTTCGAAGGAGTAAGCATCTTTTAATTTCATGGCTGAAGTCACCATCTGCAGTGATTTTGGAGCCCAAAAAAATAGTCTCACTGCTTCCACTGTCTCCCCATCTATTTGTCTTGAAGTGATGGAACCAGATGCCATGATCTTAGTTTTCTGAATGTTGAACTTTAAGCCAACTTTTTCACTCCTTTCACTTTCATCATGAGGCTCTTTGGTTCTTCTTCGCTTTCTACCATAAGGGTGGTGTCATCTTCATATCTGAAGTTATTGATATTTCTCCCAGCAATCTTGATTCCAGCCTGTGCTTCTTCCAACCCAGCTTTCCTCATGATGTACTTTGCATATAAGTCAAATAAGCAGGGTGACGATATGCAACCTTGACGTACTCCTTTTCCTATTTGGAACCAGTCTGTTGTTCCACGTCCAGTTCTAACTGTTGCTTCCTATCTGGCATACAGATTTCTCAATAGGTAGGTCATGTGGTCTGGTATTCCCATCTCTTTCAGAATTTTCCACAGTTTATTGTGATCCACACAGTCAAGGCTTTGGCATAGTCAATAAAGCAGAAATAGATGTTTTTTCTGGAAATCTTGCTTTTTTGATAATCCAATGGATGTTGGTAATTTGATCCCTGGTTCCTCTGCTTTTTCTAAATCCAACTTGAACATCTGGATGTTCACAGTTCACATACTGTTGAAGCCTGGCTTGGAGAATTTTGAGCATGACTTTGCCAGCATGTAAGATGAGTGCAGTTGTGCAGCAGTTTGAGCATTCTTTGGCATTGCCTTTCTTTGGGATGGGAACGAAGACTGACCTTTTCCAGTCCTGTGGCCACTGCTGAGTTTTCCAAATTTGCTGGCATATTGAGTACAGCACTTTCACAGCATTATCTTTAAGGATTTTAAATAGTTTGTCTGGAATTGTTTTCCTTAAAGTAAGTCATTTACTAAAAATGGGAATTGTCTAAGAGTAGAATAATAACTTGGAATAATATTTTATCATGAAATTTAATGTTTATATAATTATTAATCCTGTTATTTCCTATTTTATTTAAGGTTCTATGATATTTTGACTCATTTGTCCAATGTTTCCAAATGACCTTTTGCAAATGAACTTTTCATTCATTCACATTTTTAATTACATCTTATAGTTCCCTTAAACTGTCAAAAATTATCTAGTAAACTAATAATTCAAACAAAAAAGGATATGTGAAACAAATTGAAATGGAAAAAGATGATGAATGTCAACTGACATAAAGGAGCAGTCATTCATCGATGTGTTTATATTAGCGTGGAAAGCAAAGAGGGGAGAGAGAGAGACACTAATATTCAAACACTTTAATGAAGTAGCCTAATTTGGTACCTCAGCATGAGTTTGAGGAATGGAGTGGTCGTTTCTGTCATAGTTGCTGAAAGCCACTTCATAGTGATTGTTAACATTTTTCTGGTTGCAAGTAGTATCTTCATATTGTTATATGAATCACATATGATAAACTAGTTTATCAGTAAATTTTAAAAACGTATTCCTTATATTTTGTACCTTTGGGGAAAAGGATTAGTTAACTAGCAGACTACATAAGCATTCATAGAGTTCATTTTCCCTTGAGAATATAGAAAGAGGCAACCGTGAGTAAGCGGACATTTTGATATTGCAGAGGTTACTTTTTTTCTTGATTCTTCCCCTTCTTTTCTTTTCTTTTTTTTTTTAGACACTTGTAAACTACTCAGAGTATTAGTTTCCTAGAGCTGCTGTACCAAAATACTACAAAGTGAGTGACCTGAAACAACAGAAATGTATTATTGAACAGTTGTGGAGACTGGAAGTCCAAAATCAAGATGCCAGGAGAGTGGGTTTCTTCTGAAGGCTGTTCAGGAGAATCTACTCCATCTCTCTCTTAGCTTCTGATGATGCTACCAATGCTTGGCATTACGTGCCTTATGAATGCATCACTCTTACCCACTATCTTCACATGCCATTTTCCTCATGTCTTTGTGCCTTAACCTGGCCATATTCTTATAAAGACAGCTGTGGACTGCCAGGTTCCTCTGTACACGGGATTCTCCAGGCAAGAATACTGGAATGGGTTGCCATTTTCTTCTCCAGGGGATCTTCCTGACCCAGCATCTTCATCTCTTACATCTTCTGCATTGGTAGGCAGGTTCTTTACCGCCAGCACCACCTGGGAAGCGCCACACAATATTGGGGGCTGCAAATCCAAAAATGCATAATGTAGGCTGGCAGGCTGAAAACTCAAGCAAGATTTCTCCCATAGTCTTGAAGCAGAGTTTCTTCTTCACTGGCAAACCTCAGTTTTTGTTCTTTAGGTTGAGACCCACTTCAACTACCAAGAGGAATCTCCTTTACTTAAAGTCAGTTGACTAAATATGAATCATATCTGCAGAATACCTTCACAGTAACATCTAGACTTCTATTTGACCAAACAACTAGGCACTAGTTGATGCATAGCCTTGCCAAGTTGACATATAAAGTGAACTATCACACTCAACCAAGAGGAGATAATGAAAATAATGGACTAAGAACAAGGGAGAACATGTGTAATTAAAAATCTCTTTGAACAGAGGATTTGCTAGTTTTACATCGGGATATTTTAATAATGCTATTTAAATTATTGCCCAATATTTAGATGATGTTATCTAACTATGCAATATATGCTATTATCATCACTCTGGATATTTTTACACGTGAGTCTGTTTTATCAACACATGAACTGTTGCTTTCCTGATCATCATCATAAGTTAGACCATCTCTCTTTTCTATATTCTACCTAAAACTGTACTTTAAAAAAATGTATGTGATGTTTCAATATATTTTACATTATTTTAATTGCTAGTAGAGTAAAATTTTATACCACAATTAGAATGCAATATATAAGGGATAGTTAATACATAAATATATGTTTGATAAATATTCATAACTATATACACTTTAATAGCCCAGGATTTTAATCACCTACTGTATTTTTTATTTTGGAAATGAAGTTTTTGATAAAGACTTGTGATGATAGAATGCACGCTTACTCTCCATTGCTCTTAGTGATAAGTCCAAATCTCTTAACATGTCTTTTAAGAGCCAGGAAGATCTGATTTCTGCTTTCTATTCAAGCCTCATTTTCCACCTTCTGTTCCTCTTTCCTACTCCAGCTTTATTGAACTTCCATTTTTTTCCCTGGAAATGACGTTTGTTCTTGCATCCAGGGGTAAGAACTCACTTTTGTTTTAGCCAGGATAGTTTCTTCATTACTCAGCTTCTCTCCCCACACCTTTTACTTGGTAACTAATCATTTTTTATCTCTTGAGTCTCCTATGCATTCTTTAGGTTTTACTTCTTGTGGAGAGTCTTATGAAAATAGTCAAAATATATACGCTAGCCCTGACCTCTGTACTCAAAATATCTTCTGCATTTTTTGTTGTTTCCCACTTTCTAATAAATAAATTGCCTATATCCTTGTATCTCATCTTCACTGAACTCTAAGCATTTTAAGAATAGGGATTATGTCTATTTTATTTACTCATATATCTTTAGCATCTAAAGATGCAGAACAATATTAGTGGCTGAATATTAAATAAATTAATTGGTATATTACCTTATTATTGTTAACTAATACAGCAAATAGTAAGCTTATGTTTTAACACAAACATTCCATAAAGATTAAAATATAGAAATATTAAATGTAAAGATGGGATATTATAACAATTTAAGACAGCTTTTCATCAAGGAATGTGCTTTATACTGTGCTATATGATTAGCCTTTTTATAGCTTTTTGAATGCTAGCCATGCAGAAATTATTTAATATCTCTGATTTATTGATAATATCAAAGTACACTATAAGATTATTCCATTATTCTTAAGATTGAGATAATTAACCTGAATTATTTTTTCATTTAATGTGTAAACTTTATTTTTTTATTTTATTTTTTTATTGGAGGTTAATTACTTTACAATATTATATTGGTTGGTTTTGCCATACATTGACATGGATCCGCCCCGGGTGTACATGTGTTCCCCTTCTTGAACCCCCCTCCCACCTCCCTCCTCCCCATATCCTCCCTCCTGGTCATCCCTGTGCACCAGCCCCGAGCATCCTGTATTATGCGTCGAAGCTGGACTGGTGATTGGTTTCACATATGATAATATACATGTTTCAATGCTATCCTCCCAAATCATCCCACCCTCACCCTCTCCCACAGAGTCCCAAAGACTGTTCTATACACCTGTGTCTCTTTTGATGTGGAGATCAATCCTGGGTGTTCATTGGAAGGACTTACAATAAAGCTGAAACTCCAATACTTTGGCCACCTCATGCGACGAGTTAACTCACTGGAAAAGACTCTGATGCTGGGAGCGATTGGGGGTAGGAGGAGATGGGGACGACAGAGAATGAGGTGGCTGGATGGCATCACCGACTCGATGGACATGAGTTTGAGTGAACTCCGGGAGTTGGTGATGGACAGAGAGGCCTGGTGTGCTATGGTTCATGGGGTCGCTAAGAGTCGGACACGACTGAGCGACTGAACTGAACTGAACTGAACTGATACAGGGTTAAGGTTACCATCTTTCTAAATTCCATATATATGCATTAGTATACTGTATTGGTGTTTTTCTTTCTGGCTTACTTCACTCTGTATAATAGGCTCCAATTTCATCCACCTCATTAGAACTGATTCAAATGTATTCTTTTTAATGGCTGAGTAATACTCCATTGTGTATATGTACCAAGGCTTTCTTATCCATTCATCTGCAGATGGACATCTAGGTTGCTTCCATGTCCTCGCTATTATAAACAATGCTGCGATGAACATTGGAGTACATGTGTCTCTTTCAATTCTGGTTTCCTCGGTGTGTATGCCCAGGAGTGCGATTGCTGGATCATATGGCAGTTCTATTTCCAGTTTTTTGAGGAATCTTCACACTGTTCTCCATAGTGGCTGTACTAGTTGGCATTCCCACCAACAGTGTAAGAGGGTTCCCTTCTCTCCACACCCTCTCCAGCATTTATTGCATGTAGACTTTTGGATAGCAGCCATTCTGACTGGTGTGAAATGGTATCTCATTGTGGTTTTGATTTGCATTTCTCTGATTATGAGGGATGTTGAGCATTTTTTCATGTGTTTGTTAGCCATCTGTGTGTCTTCTTTGGAGAAATGTCTGTTTAGTTCTTTGGCCCATTTTTTGATTGGGTCATTTATTTTTCTGGAATTGAGCTTCAGGAGCTGTTTGTATATTTTGGAGATTAATCAGAGTGTTAACTCTCAACAATGCATGAGTGGTTCCTAAATTAACACTTTTTAATAATATAACTTTAATCAAATATTGTTTGTGTTGAAATTCTCTTCCTAAAATATTAATTGAATTATTCTTCTAATCACAAAGCAATTATAAATTTCAAACATTTATAAAAGAAGAAACTAATAAATATTAGCTTTAAAAAGAAATAAGTAAATGAGAACAAAGGTGATAGAATTACTTATCACTTCCTATTATATTTGTTTTTTGATTCTCATTTTTAATAATTAAACATGTATGGCTGTTGTACATTAGAACTATTAACAAAGTACCGCAAGGTGCCGGGGCCTGAGTCTTTCTCACCATCCAGAGCCTATAATTGCTCGGTAACACTTACTAAGATAGGATGTTGTGCTCAGTTGCTCAGTCATGTCCGACTCTGCAATCCCATGGATTGTAGTCTGGCAGGTTCCTCTATCCATGGGATTTCCCAAGCAAGAATACTGGACCGGGTTTCCATTTCCTTCTACAGGGATTAAGAAAGGAAGACCTAGATAATTGCAAATTTGGGAAATAGTTAACTCATTAATTTAAACAGATTAAAAATAATTCTATTTCACTGTTATTTAGATATGTTTACTTGATGCTTACTTTGCATAAATGTTAATAGAATATCTGAACAAGAGAAAGTTACTGCATTTATCTATGCAAATAGCTGGATTCGCAGATAGAAATGTAACTACTACTGAATGCATTTAAGCTCGCTAAAGTTCATTTTCTCATCTGAAAAATGATAAAAATAAAAGAATGAAATTGCTGCCTTGAAGAGGTGTCCACACAACTCATCATATAAAATATAGTTTAAAGCCTTTTAAAACCACAGTGCTCTATGTGCACTGTGTATTTTTATCAAGTTTTGTTTTTCTTCTCTTCTACATGTCATAATATTTAACACAGCATTATGTTATAGGTAAAAACAAAAAAATTGGAGACAATGTTCATAATAAATGTTTAAACAAGTTATGCTTCCTCCACAATATGTGAAAATGTGCTTCTGTTAAATATGGAATATTTATATTTACTGCCATAGAAAGATGACATGTTGTTACATCCATGACATATTGTAAAATGAAAAGTAAACTTTTAAGCTTGGAGGTATAGATATCAAGTGGTTAACATTTATCCCTTCCCTGAAAATGCAGGTGTCGGGTTCAAGGGAGTTTTTTCCATGTGTGCTCTGTTTGAAATTTTTAAACAGTATTGGACCGCTTTTGCAGTAAAGATTCAGTTCATCGTTAAAGAGCAAATGTATTTAATGAATTTTGAATTGCTATCATATTTGGGGGATTATCAATTAAATATGGGTCGGAGACATATACTGTTCCTCTGGTTTTGTTTATAGAGGACAACTCAAGTATAAGATTATATTACCAGTTTACTGTAATATAATACAGGTAAAAGTGCTCCCAGAAGGACAGGAGCTTAAGTGTAATGGAAATGTCCAAATGGAAGTTCTTGAAAGTATGCCACTGTTTGGGAGAACTTATATTTTTGTAAGTGAATGCAGATTTTACTTTTCCTATCCTAAAGCTGAAGAATTTGACTTATATCTAGTTACTAATGAAGGTATTTAAATATGGTACTGTTTATGCTATTGATCTCTTTAGCACCCAGGAGTGTAAAAGGACAGCACCTTTGAGTTGGTGAATATGAGAAGAGATCCAATTCCTAATTAAATATTCCCTTGACTCTGTCAATGACAGGAGTGTTCTAAAAGCTGATAAACATTTTGGTTAAATCTAGCACTTTTATATTCCCTTCTTTATTATGCCAGATGTGTGCTGTCAACTTAAATAATCACTGCTTTCATAATAGGATGTTTGCTGAATTGTATTTTTTGCTAGAAAATATGTTACCCCCCAAAAGAACAAACAAACCCCCCAAAAACTTTTGAGTTCTTCATTTTCACATTAGTGAAATAATATATTTTAAAATGTCACCTAGTAGCATTTACATAGGGAAGCTTTTGATATGGTACAGATATAGAACCCAGAAACTTGCCAAGAGAAGACCTATTCTGACAATTTTTATCTTAGATAATAAGAAGCATCAAAATATATAGATGTGTTATATATTCATATAAAACTATTCAGACATTTTTGCAGTTACTGCTCTCAGTTAATTTTATGTTACATTTATTTAGTTACTTTTTTGTGTTTAATTCTAGACTGTTTAAATATAATAAGCAGGGATTCATTTTCCTCATTGTCTGTAAGTATATAAAGCTCATTACTTTGACCGACAAGTTTTACTATTTGTGATTAACATCCCACAAGAATGTGATTGATAAGAGCTTACACTCTTCCCAGTTTCAAATAACTTTTCAATTTTAGTTTCACTTCTGTAAATGTCAGAATGATTGAAATAGGAGGAAAAAAATAAGGGACATACGTAAAAAAAATATATGTAAATGATATGCCTTTGTTATTGATATCTACTAAATATTAACTGTTGTCTGAAGAAATTAGTACTCAAGTCCAGTAATTAATATCCTATTTATACATCAATCAATAATAATCACTGGCGTAAGATATTGTTTTAAAAGTATATTAATACAGATGAATAAAAAGGAAATGATTTGTTTTCAAGGTCATGAATATCACATATATCTTAGAGTTCACATCAGAGATCGTAGCTTACATGGCATTTTACTTCAGAGAGCAAATTATTTTACATTGCAATAGAATTAAAACATCCAAATTTATTTCCTAAATAAATACCCAAATCTTTTTACCAGTTAGCATTCATAATGTGTGCAACAGCCAAGACTGAAGCTACTTTTTTTTTCTTTTTTTTTTTAAATTTATTTTTCTTTATATTATTGGAGGCAAATTACCTTACATTAATATATTGGTTGGTTTTGTCATACATTGACATGAATCCGCCCTGGGTGTACATGTGTTCCCTTTCTTGAACCCCCTTCCCACCTCCCTCTTCCCCATATCCTCCCTCCAGGTCATCCCCGTGCACTAGCCCCAAGCATCCTGTATCATGCGTCAAACCTGGACTGGTGATTCATTTCACATATGATAACATACATGCTACAATGCCATTCTCCCAAATCATCCCACCTTGAAGCTACTTTTTATAGTACATTTGCTGTTAAATATAAACAGAAAAAATAACAAAAAAACATCTAATATGCAAGGATATTAAATCATTTTTAGGGAGGCAAAAAAAATAGTATTTTGATACATTTTGAACTACTCATATGAAAGTAGAAAAAAACCCATACTATGAAAACATTCACAAATAAGTTAATCATGATAAGTGATAGAAAGACTTAACTTTTTGAGAAAAATAGAAAGCATATGAGAGTTTATACTTGCACACAACTTTCTTGGCTCACATATAAAAGAAAAAAGATTTAACAAGCACATACATAGAAGAACACAGACAATATATATATGATTGTAGAAGTTCAGATCTTATAAACAGAAGATACATAATTTTAAAAAATCTAGGTATATCAAGTGAAAACATTATATATCAATATGTATATGTGTATATGTGTGAGTGCATGCTAAGTCACTTCAGTAGTGTCTGACCCTGTGACCCCATGGACTGTAGCCAACCAGCCTCTTCTGTCCATAGAATTCTCCAGGCAAGAATATTGGAGTGGGTTGCCACACCCTCCTCCAGGGGATGTTCCTGACCCAGGAATTGAACTCACATCTCTTAAGTCTCCTGAACTGGCAAACTTGTTCTTTACCACTAGCTCTACCTTGGAAAGCCATACATGTATATATATGTATGTGTATAAAATATATATGCATTTAAGAATTTCAGTGACTCTCAAGAGTCTTCTCCAGCACCACAGTTCAAAAGCATCAATTATTCAGTCATCAGCTTTCTTCACAGTCCAACTCTCAAAGCCATACATGACCACGGGAAAAACCATAACCTTGACTAGACGGACCATGGTTGGCAAAGTAATTTCTCTGCTTTTTAATATACTATCTATGTTGGTGATAACTTTTCCTTCCAAGGAGTAAGCGTCTTATAATTTCATGGCTGCAATCAGCATCCGCAGTGATTTTGGAGCCCAAAAAAATAAAGTCTGACACTGTTTCCCCTGTTTTTCCATCTATTTCCCATGAAGTGATGGGACCAGATGCCATGATCTTTGTTTTCTGAATGTTGAGCTTCAAGCCAACCTTTTCACTCTCCTCTTTCACTTTCATCAAGAGGCTTTTGAGTTCCTCTTCACTTTCTGCCATAAGGGTGGTGTCATCTGCATATCTGAGGTTATTGATATTTCTTAATATCAGTTCAGTTCAGTTCAGTTGCTCAGTCGTGTCCGACTCTTTGCGACCCCATGAATCACAGCATGCCAGGCCTCCCTGTCCATCACCAACTCCTGGAGTTCACTCAAACTCATGTCCATCGAGTCGGTGATGCCATCCAGCCATCGCATTTTCTGTCGTCCCCGTCTCCTCCCACCCTCAATCCTTCCCAGCATCAGACTCTTTTCAAGTGAGTCAACTCGTCGCATGAGGTGGCCTAAGTATTGCAGTTTCAGCTTTAGAATCAGTCCTTCCAATGGACACCAAGGATTGATCTCCTTTAGAATGGACTGGTTAGATCTCCTTGCAGTCCAAGGGACTCTCAAGAGTCTTCTCCAACACCACAGTTCAAAAGCATCAATTCTTCGGGGATCAGCTTTCTTCACGGTCCAACTCTCACATCCATACGTGACCACGGGAAAAACCATAGCCTTGATTAGACAGACCTTTGTTGGCCAAATAATGTCTCTGCTTTTTAATATGCTATCTAGGTTGGTCATAACTTTCCTTCCAAGGAGTAAGCGTCTTTTAATTTCCTGGCTGCAATCAGCATCTGCAGTGATTTTGGAGCCCAAAAAAATAAAGTCTGACACTGTTTCCACTGTTTCCCCATCTATTTCCCATGAAGTGATGGGACAAGATGCCATGATCTTCGTTTTCTGAATGTTGAGTTTCAAGCCAACCTTTTCACTCTCCTCTTTCACTTTCATCAAGAGGCTTTTGAGTTCCTCTTCACTTTCACTGGAACACATAAATATGAGTTATTATCGTCTTGATTGTGCAGTTCTTCACTTGGGACCTCTAGGAACATACACAGTAGTCTACTGAAGGCATCAGCTTGAATATCAATTGTATTTGGTATTTTTAGTCTGCTTAATAAATATATTCCACTTCACTGAGTTATTATTACAATGTTATTACTGAGGTTTGTTTTATAATAGCATATTGAAACTTAAAGTGAAGCATTTCTTGAGAAATCTCAAGCTTAAGTAACTTTACTTAAAATTTTATTAAAAGACTAATCACATTCACTTCACCATTTGTTATCCATTGTAAATAAAAATGAATACCAACATTTAATAACAACTTGGCTTTTACACATATGATTCATATCTACTAATTTAAAAGTAGCACTATATAGGCTATGTTTCTGCTTTTTCCTCTTCTCTTACAGTACTCATTGCATCCCTCATCTCCACAATAATCTAGATATACAAATTTCAGGATTTCAAGGAAGTATGCCAGAAGCTTTATAAAATTATTACAGAGTCAACATCTGTGATTTTTGAAAGTGAGCTAAAATTACTCAGTCAGTAATACCTATATTGTTTTTGGTATATAATTCATTGCCCATAATCGCTTATTAATTATTATCTTACAATTAGAATAATTGATGTATGCAGAAATATTTTTCTAGTTATCAAGAGGCTATGGAGAATGGAGAGTTAGAAATTCTGAGATTCTAAACATATCATATTAAGAGATGATTATGATGCTACTATCAAATATTAGATCTCATAGAGTGCCTGAAGAATTATGGATGGAGGTTCGTAACATTGTACAGGAAGCAGGGATCAAGACTTTCCCCAAGAGAATGAAATGCAAAAAGGCAAAATGGTTGTCTGAGGAGGCCTTACAAATAGCTGTGAATAGAAGAGAAGCAAAAGGCAAAGGAGAAAAGGAAAGATATACCCATTTGAATGCAGAGTTCCAAAGAAATAGCAAGGAGAGATAAGAAAGCCTTCCTCCGTGATCAATGCAAAGAAATAGAGGAAAACAATAGAATGGGAAAGTCTAGAGATCCCTTCAAGAAAATTAGAGACAAAAGGGAACATTTCATGCAAAGATGGGCTCAAGAAAGGACAGAAATGGTAGGGACCTCACAGAAGCAGAAGATATTATGAAGAGGTGGCAAGAATACACAGAAGAACTATACAAAAAAGATCTTCACGACCAGATAATCACAATGGTATGATCAACAACCTAGAATCAGACATCCTGGAATACGAAGTCAAGTGGGCCTTAGGAAGCATCACTACAAAGAAATCTAGTGGAGGTAATGGAATTCCAGTTGAGCTATTTCAGATCCTAAAAGATGATGCTGTGAATGTGCTGCACTCATTCTGCCAGAAAATTTGGAAAATTCAGCAGTGGCCACAGGACTGGAAAAGGTCAATTTTCATTCCAATCCCAAAGGAAGGCAATGCTAAAGAATGCTCAAACTACCACACAATTGCACTCATCTCACACGCTAGCAAAGTAATGCTCAAAATTCTCCAAGCCTGGCTGTGAACTTCCAGATGCTCAAACTGAATTTAGAAAAGGCATAGGAAACAGATAAAATTGGCAACATCCGTTGGAACATTGAAAAAACAAGAGAGTTCCAGAAAAACATCTACTTCAGCTTTATTGACTACACTAAAGCCTTTGACTGTGTGGATCAGAACAAACTGTGGAAAATTCTTAAAGAGATGGGTATACCAGACCACATGACCTGCCTCTTGAGAAATCTGTAAATCGGAAGCAACAGTTAAAACTGGACATGGAACAACAGACGGGTTCCAAATCGGGAAAGGAGTACATCAAGGCTGTATATTGTCACCCTGCTTATTTAACTTATATGCAGAGTACATCATGAGAAATACTGGGCTGGGTGAAGCACAAGCTGGAAGCAAGATTGCCAGGAGAAAGATCAATAACCTCAGATAGTAGATGACACCACCCTTATGGCAGAAAACAAAGAAGAACTAAAGAGCCTCATGATGAAAGTGAAAGAAAAGAGTGAAAAATTTGACTTGAAACTCAGTATTTAGAAAACTAAATCACCCATCCGGTTCCATTACTTCATCACAAATAGTTGGGGAAACAATGGAAACAGTGACAGACTATTTTTGGGGGCTTCAAAATCACTGCAGATGGTGAGTGCAGCCATGAAACTGAAAGATATTTGCTCCTTGGAAGAAAAGTTATGAGCAACTTAGCACGTTAAAATGCCGAGACATTACTTTGCCAACAAAGGTACGTCTAGTCAAAGGTATGGTTTTTCCAGTAGTCATGTATGGGTGTGAGAGTTGGACTGTGTCGAAAGCTGAGTGTCAAAGAATTGATGCTTTTTGTGGTGTTGGAGAAGACTCTTGGAGTTCCTTGGACTGCAAGGAGATCCAAGCAATCCATCCTAAAGGAAATCAGTCCTGAATATTCATTGGAAGGACTGATGCTGAAGCTGAAACTCCAATTCTTTGGCCACCTGATATGAATAACTGATTCCTTTGAAAAGACCTTGATGCTGGGAAAGATTGAAGACGGAGGAGAGGGTGATGACAGAGGATGAGATGGTTGGATGACATCACCGACTCAATGGACATAAAATTGAGTAAAGTCAGGGAAAAGGTGATGGACAGGGAGGCCTGGCGTGCTGCTGTCCATGGGGTCGCAAAGAGTCTGACACAACTGAGAGACTGAACTGAACTGACCAAGTATTTTACTAGAAGAGCTAATTGGTTCCTTTTACCTTCATTTTTATTAATTGTTTTAAAAGTGACTGATGGCTGCCTTTTGTCCTGACTGGTGTTTTTAAGTACTTTATGTAAATATTTATGTTAGTAAATAATGTTGTTGAAGTAAAGTTAGAGGCAACTACTTTGTAAAAATAGTACTGTTGATTTTGTAGTTATTTTTTCAAGACATTGTACCTTAATTTCAACAGAAGAATTTCATTAATATGAATGTTTGAATTGAAATGCACCATTAAATAAGTAATTCATACAAAATCGAGTTCAACATGGACATACCACTGTATTTTTATGTAGTGTCTTTATTTACATTTTCTCCCAATACTTTCCCAGTTCCAAAGTAACTCAAAATGTTTAAATCAGTCCAACCCTTTTCTCATAGATATAATTATTTAAAAAATGGATAAATGGCAGGTTTACATCTTGACATTTATTTTTACTACTTATTTTTCTATAATATCCTTGATGATTTGTTTTCTGCTTTTTCAGCTATAATTTCAGTGTCCATTACTATGTCAATCAGAGTCGCTACAGGAGAAAGAAAGGGCACACAAAATTGGTAAATCAGGAAACATAAAATGGAGACTGTTTACAAAGGTGTGGTTGAAATGTAGGGAAACTTTGAGGTTTATGGTCATGTTAGAGCTATTATCTTTATTAAGTCTAAAAAGAGAAGTGGAGGGAGAAATGACCTTAGTAAGAAGAAAATCTTGTACAGAAAATAAACTTGTGGCAAAGTTTGATCTTGGTGAGCTGAATGTGTTCATTTAGAGACAATGCACTGGAAGAAGCCAGGCAATATAAACTTTACTATCTTCCTTCATTTTGATCACCATTGGACATCCCCATTCACTACACCCAACAGTAAGTCAGTGAGCAAAGAGTCATGCTAATGTGGCCTAACACGTGAGTCTACCAGGGCAGAGAATAGGTTATGGAACACAGAGCTAAATCTGAAGAAGCAAATGGAAAATAGCTGGCACTGTTGCCATGGCCACTGCTCTGCTTCTTCAACATTCCATGCTTTTTTATGTCTCCTGATAAGCATTCTTTGTCTTTGTTTCCTTAGCAAAGAAATTTTCAGTTCATACGTTCATACTACCAAAGCTTTTAATGGGGCAGCCTCTGAGACAGAAACATAAGGTCATTTGATTCTTTCAAAAGCAAACTTAGAGTCCATCCTGGTCCTCAAGAAAAGGCTGCTAATGAGGCTCAGATTCTGGGAAATGGGAATTGACTACAACTGATGAACTCCGGGAGTTGGTGATGGACAGGGAGGCCTGGCGTGCTGTGATTCATGGGGTCGCGGAGAGTCGGACACCACTGAGAGACTGAACTGAACTAAACTGATGATCATCAACGATTTCTCACACTAGAGAAAAATTATTCAGACTTGCTACTAACTCTTAATGAATATGCTAGTCATCAGGTAATAGTCACAATAAAACAAAAATGTGAGAAGAAATAGAGTCTACTATTTATTGATGATTTGGTGACTTTATCCACTTTCTTTGTTGTGGGCATTTTCTTTTAATATGTAAATACATGCCAGCATTACATTATGATACATAAGATCATGTTGTTGGTGTCAGATAATCTTGGGTTCCAGTTCTGCCTTTGCCACTGACTAGCTCTGTGATCATAGACAAGCCATTTTTTTTTTCCTTGCTGAGTTTCAGTGTTCTCACATATAAGCAAAGGTAATATTTATATTTACTGTTTGAGCTATTGAGATTGCATGGCATAAATGCAGATAAACCACACAGCATGCTGTCTAATATATAATAAGCTCTTTAAGATTTATTATTTTAAAATAAAAATGGAGCAGTTTGATTTTATTAAGTAGCAGATTTGCATCAGCAACAAATATCATATCCAAAAGCAAAACAAGAGGATAAAGAAAGGCAAAAGGGCTGTACTGAGTGCATTTACCCTCTTTATCAGAATGGCACAAGGTTTACAAGAAACCCCCTAAGCAGGTGTATACTGTTTCATTGCCACGAATAAGGTCATTTGATCATCCTAGCTATAGCTAAGGCTAGAAAATCAGAGCATAGGATCCTCATAACTGGATTAGAGTGTTCATGATTTTTTATGCAACGTATAGACACTAAGTATAAATTCAGACAAGATAGAAATTCTGTTAGCAGTGAAGAAGGATGGAATATGTGGGAGCTAGGCATTGTTTAGCACATCGGCATTTTACTGTATCATTATTCCTTTTCTTGGAAGGATAGCTTCAGGATTTGCTTTGTCGAAAACTCTGAAGGTGTTTCTCAACAAGGACTTCCACAAAGTGACAAAGTGTTAATATGATGTTTCTTGGCAATGTTACTCATATTCTTAAGGGTGGACACTTTAAAAATATTTAGTACCATATTTTTAATATGTGATTTTTGTATTATGACATGTGAAAAAGGATGAAAAATGGGATCTTAATTTAGAAACAGTTTATAAAACTTTGATTTTGAGTAATTTTCAGGCATAATTCCAGTTACATTATCTAAAGCAACAGAAATATGCAGTTAATTTGCTATATGAATTATACAGTTTATTATTAGGTAATGGATTTAAAAAGTATCTAAGCAGATTGTAAGTTCTTTTTTTCCCCTGTCACTGAGACAGAAATTTGAATTTATGTTTACCTACTAGAAACTAGTGATTATGTGAGGAAAAAATTTGCCAGCAATTTGGAGTAGTTGCTTCTGCTGCTGCGAAGTCGCTTCAGTAGTGTCCAACTCTGTGTGACCCCATGGACGGCAGCCCACCAGGCTCCCCCATCCCTGGGATTCTCCAGGCAAGAACACTGGAGTGGGTTGCCAGTTCCTTCCCCAATGCATGAAAGTGAAAAGTGAAAGTGAAGTCGCTCATTCGAGTCCGACTCTTCGTGACCCCATGGACTGCAGCCTACCAGGCTCCTCCGTCCATGGGATTTTCCAGGCAAGAGTACTGGAGTGGGTCGCCATTGCCAGTTGCTACTAGATGTTAACAGTATGTTGTTTCCTCTAGCCTGGTTCGTGGTGGTTTAGTCACTAAGTCGTATCCGACTCTTTCGACCCCATGGACTATAGCCCACCAGGCTCCTCTGTCCATGGGATTTTCCAAGCAAGAATACTGGAGTGGATTGCCATTTCCTTCTCCAGGGGATCTTCCCGACCCAGGAATCGAACCCAGGTCTCTTGCATTGCAGGCAGATTCTTTACCTACTGAGTTACCAGGGAAGCCCAGCCTGGTTGAGTTACAGTCAAATGAATCAGATATTCTGAAATGCTCTCTATAAAAACATTAATTATTACTTAAACTTGAATTTGTAATGGACACATTTAGTATAAACTAAATAAAATTAAAGTATAATTTTTAGAAATCATTGAAAAAATGCTTTTTACTCCTTCAAATATGAGCTGTATTTGTTTCAGTTCAGCTCAGTTCAGTCGCTCAGTCGTGTCCGACTCTCTGTGACCCCATGAATCACAGCATGCCAGGCCTCCCTGTCCATCACCAACTCCCAGAGTTCACTCAAACTCATGTCCACAGTGTCCCTCATAAATTCTGTGGCATCACCTTGCTTTTGGACTCATCCATTTCCTACCTAACCCATCTAACATATGTAACCTAAGCTCTTTGATGTCTCTTCTTGTAAGGGTCATACCGCCTTACAAGACTGTTCTCAGTCATGTCCAACTCTTTGCAGTCCTATAGATTTTAGTCTGCCAGGCTCCTCTGTCCATGGAATTTTCAAGGCAGGAATACTGGAGTGGGCTGTCATTTCCTTCTCCAGGGGATCTTCCCCACCCAGGGATCGAACCAAGGAGATGTCTCTTACATCTCCTGCTTTGTCAGGCAGGTTTTTTACCACTATGACACCTGGGAGGCCAACACTCCATCTCCAAATACTATTATACTCAGGGTTAGGACTTTAACTTAAATTTTGAGAGGACATAATTCGGTACATAACAAGTATCTACTGCCTAGAATTATGCTGAGAGGTTTTTTATTTTTCCCCTTTGTCTAAAAGGTAGATAACCTTCATATAACTCAAATTGCAAAATAATTGGTCAGGTAAAATAAATCATCAATGTAAGTGTGAAATAACAAGAAATAGCATCATGTGTGTGTCAGGGAATTCTCTTTAGTGAAGAGTGACCAGCTGCCATTTAGCTACAATGATTGTTATTATATAGTCATGAGAGTTAAAGTATTATCCAGTTTTTCATTTTGAAAAGAATCTGAATATGTGGATTTTATGTGAAATAGTCATATATTTAATGTTGGCAGTTGAATCATGCTTTCAACCCTGTTGTGGGTAAAACAAAACCAAACTTATTTTATCAGTTACTTTGTGCCACCTAGTTACAAAGCAGAGTTTCTGCCCAAGTCTGCTGGGTCCACCACTGTACTTTTCTCTAGTTCACACAGTCTTCTGAGCTCCAAGCCTGTGTAAACAACGTTGTCTGGTTTCTATATTGCTGTTTCTAGATAAAGATATGGAATAAAACTGAATGCTGTCCAATGTTAGCTGCCTCCATTTTCTTAATGATTTCTTATTATAACATTTTTATGGGTTCTAATTCTCAAGACAATAAGAATCACACAAAGTATTTATTAGAGAGTGGTTTGGGGGTCACCGTCTGTGGAACTACAGGGGGAAAGGCAGCCATAAGCAGAGGGAGAAGTTGAGTGTAATGAGGTTTTAACAAGGGCCGCAGCTGCCTCCCTGGGTACACTGAAGCTTAAAGGACGTCAGCTGGGTGAGGGTCTCTGGTCTTAAGGTACTTACTTGCACTGACTAGTGATTGGATCTGGTTGCCCTCAGGGGTCTTTGTTCAGTGGATTTGGGGAAGACTGAAAACTGAGGGTTTCCCGCCATCAGCCCTCTGTTCACTGTTACAGTAAACGCCCGTAATAATACGTGCTAGCATGACAAGGTTTGGATATAATATAATTGGTGTGTATATATATATATATATATTTATATACCAATACACAAATTTAATATAATTTGGATGTAATATAATTGGAAGTAATATAATTTGCTTGACCTGCATTCTCAAACAGAGATTGACTGTAAGTTTTAACTTCTGTGGGAAAATCGGGTGGGAAGCACAAAGGGGAAGTAATAGGTGATCCTTCCTCAAGAAGCCTGGAAGCCAAGGGCATATCCCTGAATCCAAATAGCCTCTAGTTCCAAAGTTCTAAACAGCCTAGATTAGAATGAGACGTGGATAAGAAAAAAGTCAAAGATTTCTGGAATTAAAGACACTATATTGGAGGTTCCATCCAGACAGATAGCTCAGAATTGCCCTATTAATACTCAGTCTGGACTTAATACTTTACCAAATGGCTCCAAATTGCTGGGGCCAGACAGAGACCATTTATTAGCATTTTAATTTTGTGTTACAGGGATTGTTATCCATGTTATACTGCCCATTATAAATATGATGCACTTGATCTGCATCAGTATCATCTTCATGGGCCCCTGATAGTACTTTGTAGGGATTTTAAACTCTTAATTAAATGTATGATTTATTGGAAATAATTCATCTATTATTCATTCTCATCTGAAATGCCTTTCTCATATAATTTTAAATTATGTAACACTTTTAAACAATAATATACTAGTCTAAATTTCTAGCTATTCTATTAAAATATTGGTGTTGTTTTTATAGTATGATTCTTTATTACTAGCTTATTTAATGACTGAAAATGTTATTAATTTGGTTTGTCTCTGTTTTTTTTAAAATTTTAATTGGAAGATGATTACTTTACAATATTGTATTGGTTTTGCCACACACTGACATGAATCTGCCCCTGGTGTACATGTGTTCCCCATCTTGAACCCCCTCCCACCTCCCTCCCCATCCCATCCCTTCGAGTCATCCTAGTGCACCAGCCCTGAGCATCCTGTATCATGCATCGAACTTGGACTAGCGATTCGTTTCACATATGATAATATACATGTTTCAATGCCATTCTCCCAAATCATCCCACCCTCGCCCTCTCCCACAGAGTCCAAAAGACTGTTCTATACATCTGTGTCTCTTTTGCTGTCTCGTATACAGGGTTATCATTTGCATCTTTCTAAATTCCATATATATGCGTTAGTATACTGTATTGGTGTTTTTCTTTCTGGCTTACTTCACTCTGTATAATAGGCTCCAATTTCATCCACCTCATTAGAACTGATTCAAATGCATTCTTTTTAATGGCTGAGTAATACTCCATTGTGTATATGTACCAAGGCTTTCTTATCCATTCGTCTACAGATGGACATCTAGGTTGCTTCCATGTCCTGGCTATTATAAACAGTGCTGCGATGAACATTGGAGTACATGTGTCTCTTTCAATTCTGGTTTCCTCGGTGTGTATGCCCAGGAGTGCGATTGCTGGATCATATGGCAGTTCTATTTCCAGTTTTTTAAGGAATCTCCACACTGTTCTCCATAGTGGCTGTACTAGTTGGCATTCCCACCAACAGTGTAAGAGGGTTCCCTTCTCTCCACACCCTCTCCAGCATTTATTGCATGTAGACTTTTGGATAGCAGCCATTCTGACTGGTGTGAAATGGTATCTCATTGTGGTTTTGGTTTGCATTTCTCTGATTATGAGGGATGTTGAGCATTTTTTCATGTGTTTGTTAGCCATTTGTATGTCTTCTTTGGAGAAATGTCTGTTTAGTTTTTTGGCCCATTTTTTGATTGGCTCATTTATTTTTCTGGAATTGAGCTGAAGGAATTGCTTGTATGTTTTTGAGATTAATTCTTTGTCCGTTGTTTCATTTGCTATTATTTTCTCCCATTCTGAAGGCTGTCTTTTCACCTTGCTTATAGTTTCCTCTATTGTGCAGAAGCTGTTAATTTAATAAGGTCCCATTTGTTTATTTTTGCTTTTATTTCCAATATTCTGGGAGGTGTGTCATGGAGGATCCTGCTGTGATTTATGTTGGAGAGTGTTTTGCCTATGTTCTCCTCTAGGAGTTTTATAGTTTCTGGTAAATTATTTCTAGTCATTTAAAAAGCCTCATAATAAATGAAGTGAGGTTTGCCTCAAATCTTCTGGCAAGTGACTTTATGTATAGCCAGGAATTGATCAGTTGTTCCTTTAATAATAGTATGTTAATTAAGTTAATGTTAGTGTTTTCACTGTATATTTGTTTTTATTTATAGTTTTATCAGGTATTTGTTCATGTTTACAATTTTATTAATGAAATAAAATTTAGGAAGTCTATTTTAAAAACCCACAGCAATGTACTTCCTAACATAATATGCAGTGAATACACTATGACTCACCTTTCATAGATCTGTCTAGAAACAGAGCAGTTCTCATTATCTTCTAGCTCCGACCTCACCTCTGGTATGTAATTTCTGTTCCACACAACTCTTAGTGGCCTTGTGAAATTATTAATTTAAAAGATACTCACCATGACTCAGTCTGAGAAAGAAATAGCTCATTTATGCCTTCTTTCATTGGTTTATGGATTGATGATTCCCGAGAGAGTAACACAGATCTTCATGATGTTCCAAGTGTTAACTTTAATGTTTGTATCTTTAATTTAGCTGAAAAATGTGTAAAATCTCATGTAGTCAAATAGCTCCTTCTTGGCTAAATATATAAAGTTGGGATTGAAACATGGCATTCTAATAGATGTCAATCATAATGTATGTCCAATAATTTATTTTTGAATCTATATTTCCAGATTATAGAGTGTGAAAGAGAAATTGATTTTTTCCCCTAGGGTTTATTCATGGTCAAGTCCTAATCTTACAAAGATTGCCTTAGATATTTAGACTTGTTCTGTTACCCTGCTATCTGCAATAATGTAGCAGATTGTGTTGTTAAGTAAGTTCTTTAAGTACCCTTCTATGACCACAAATAGCAGGAGGGCAATTATAAGTACATGACTGTCTTTATAAATAATATTTTTCTATTTTTCCAAACTGTTATAGAACTCAATTTTTTACAAGATTGGAATACAATATTAATGAAAAAGTTCACCATCCATTCAGTTCAGTTCAGTTCAGTTCAGTTACTCAGTCGTGTTCGACTCTTTGCGACCCCATGAGTCACAGCATGCCAGGCCTCCCTGTTCATCACCAACTCCCAGAGTTCACTCAAACTCATGTCCATTGAGTCGGTGATGCCATCCAACCATCTCATTCTCTGTTGTCCCCTTCTCCTCCTCCCCCCAATCCCTCCCAGCATCAGAGTCTTTTCCAGTGAGTCAACTCGTCGCATGAGGTGGCCAAAGTATTGGAGCTTCACCTTCAGCATCAGTCCTTCCAATGAACACCCAGGATTTAGGTGATATTAAACTGAATTTAAAATTATACTGTGTTTCACATGTGGTAACTCTCCACCAGTTTTTTGCCGAAGCTGCTGTTGGATATTACTAATGACTATGAAATATTCCATATTTAGTTGTCACTCAGATTGGATTAATATCCACCCCATCCAAAACAAAAAAGTCATCCTAAATATTCTATATATTAAGCATAATTAGAAGTCAAAAAGAAAACACATGGTAAAGCATATTTTAATGTTTTAAATTCCCTTAAAAGTTTTCATTGTATGCTTCCACTACTTGCTAAAGAAAATGAGGTAAGTTAAAATAAGATACCAATATATATATGTGTGTGTGTGTGTGTGTGTGTGTGTGTATTCTTGAAAGAAACCAAACAAATACAATTTTTAAGTGTGGATGGGTTTTTATTAATTCCAAGTATAAGGCTGTTCTATTATATTTAAACTAAAATTGTATTTATTGCCTTAAGAACAAATATTGTTGAATTTAATGTCCTTTTAACTTTCTCTGGAATGTACCAGTTATAAAAATTGTTGATCACATTTTGCATTTTGTGAGGTTAAAATTTGTTTCATAAATAGCTATGTTGCTACAATTTATATTGGAGGAAATTTATTAATTTACACACAATAAACAAGTGACAAATAAATCACCTACTTTTATATCATTTGGACATCAAAATACATGTTAGGCTTTATCAATTTGTAGTTCATAAACCACATTCTATTTTACATTTGCTTCATGTATCTCTGGTGAATTACCTCATTATAAAGGTTCTTTATGATTGCCATCTTTTCCAGGTACCATGTAAGACTATATGAAGAATATATATATTTTTTAAACAAAGAAAAGTGAAATATTACCTGAGCAAAGATTCATAGAGTGGTAAGAGAATGGTAGAATGATCAAGAATGTTAGAATTTATAAAATGGTAGAGAAAGGTTCATAACAATTCTCTCCTTGTGTCAGTACTAATAAATTCTAAAGCAAATTGTTTAGTTGTTCTGATAAATTAATGTTTCTCATGATGGCTTCTTGATATATTTAGTGTTAGAAACTTAACATTTATGAAATAATATCTATAAATTTAAGTATTATTTAATAAGTATACAAAATGATAATCCAGAAAATGGATGAAATTTACTTTTAAGTCAGGGACAATATAAAGCCATATATACCAGAGAGAGGCATTAAATTTTTCCTAAATTTCTGAGAGCATTTTAAGAACTGGAATAATATCTATTTTGTTTCCTGGTGGTTTAGTCACTAAGTTCTTTCCGACTCTTACAACCTCATGGACTGTAGCCCACCAGACTCCTCTGTCCATAGGATTTTGCAGTCATGAATACGGGAGTAGGTTGCCATTTCCTTCTCCAGGGGATCTTCCTGATCCAGGGATCAAACCTCGGTTTCCTGAATTGCAGGTAGATTCTTTACCAAATCAGCTACCAGGGAAGCCCCTATTTTCTTTCCTACTCTGTACTAAAACTTAGCATAATGCCTGATACATAAAAGATCCTTAATAAATATTTTTGAATTGTGAACACCTATATATAATTAATAAATTACATGATGACAAGACATCTTTTGTTGTTGTTCAGTCACTCAGTCTGTCTCTCTGCAACCCATAGACTGCAGCACGCCAGGCTTCCCTGTCCTTCACTATCTCCTTCAGCTTGCTCAAGGTCATGTCCATTGAGTTGGTGATGCCACCCAACCATCCTGTCCTCTGTCATCACTTTCTCCTCCTGCCTTCAACCTTTCCCAGCGTCAGGGTCTTTTCCAGTGGGTCAGCTCTTCTCATCAGGTGGCCAAAGTATTGGAGCTTCATCTTCAGCATCTGTCCTTCCAATGAATATTCAAGGTTGAATTCCTTTAGGATTGGCTGGTTGGATCTCCTCACAGTCCAAAGGACCTCAAGAGTCTTCTCCAACACCAGAGTTCAAACGCATCAATTCTCCGGTGCTCAGTCTTCTTTATGGTTCATGTTTTAGTAAAATAGAATACCATAACAACAGTTGTAGTGTTTTCTAGGACATGGTATTAACCAAATTATTTTGTACAAACTACAGCTACATAAATGGAAGTATGATATTGTAATTTCTTGTCCTAATATAATAAGCTTGTAATATTTAATGAGTGTTTTTCTCTCTTCTCATGCAGAAATATACAGAGAGGAGATTAAAGTATTCAGTATTGTCAAATCTAGAATTTCAGATCTTTAATTGCACCATTTTCTTCCAAAGCGATGTTTGTCCTGTGTTTAACTTTGTCTGTGTCCACAGCTCTGTGATTCATTAGTTTCTACTTACTGCTTTCATTTCTAACCTGTTCCTTTACTGAATTCCACCTGTGATTCAATGTAGCCATGTTTCTGTGACTTCCCAGCCATTTTGTTAACATGTGAAATTACATTGTAGTCCTAAAAACCTGATCTGAACTTCAAATGTACCCTCAGTGCCACACAAGCCTTTTTTTCATCTAACTGTTTTCTTCTTTTCCCTCATAGGACAATATAAATATTCTCTCTGCTCAGATTCTATACTGATTATTTCCCTTCTCATTCTTAATCCTTATGTGTTTAGAAGTTTGGGTTGTTGTTCTGCTTTCTCAGTTAATGAATAGTTAAGGAGGATATGTGATTATTGTTTCTGTCCAGTCTCCTCCCTGAAAGTGTGCAGAATGATTTGACTCTCTTCCTGGGGGTACCCTTTCCTGTAGGACCATAGGTTTAAAACTCCCTCTACTCTGTGCTGTCAATTCCCATTCCTGCTTTGCTTTTCCTTATCTATTCTTTTCCATTGTTTCCTTGCTTTCTTTTTATCCTTATGGACTAACACCTTTTTGATTATTCTATACAATTGTTTTAATGAGATCTTGGGAGGGACAAGTGATAAATGCATTCATGTTTAATAGTTTTTAAAATTATACTTTATTATATAATGCTACCCAAACATTATAGGATGGATTTAAATGTTTTTGAGACAATGATACCCTATATTTATTGACACCCTAATCCAATACTTTGGCCACCTCATGCGACGAGTTGACTCACTGGAAAAGACTCTGATGCTAGGAAAGGTTGGGGGCTGGAGGAGTAGGGGACGACAGAGAATGAAATGGCTGGATGGCATCACCGACTCTGTGGACATGAGTTTGAGTGAACTCCGGGAGTTGGTGATGGACAGGGAGGCCTGGTGTGCTGTGATTCATGGGGTCGCGGAGAGTCGGACACAACTGAGCGACTGAACTGAACTGAACTGAATCTGTGTCTTTTACTTTGATAGAACTCTTTATACATTGTTTCATTTGATTCTCCTGATGAAACCTGAAATGACATTATTTTAATTTAGAAGATATACCATGAGTTAGACTTGTTACTTTTTACAAATAACTTGATATATGAAATTAAATACTCTCTTACAAATTGTGAATAAAATAAAAAATATTTTGAAGACTTAGAATTAAGAGTTAATATATGCAGATTATTGTGTTAATTTTCAATTTTTTTCATACTAAACTACCACAATCTTAGTGGTTTAAAGCAATACAAGTTTATTATAGGTCAAAATTCCAATATAGGTATCATTTAGCTAAACTCAGAGTGTCATCAGGATTCCCAGGTGGCTCAGTGGTAAAGAATCCACTATCCAGTGCAAGAGATACAGGAGATGTGGGTTCAATCCCTGGGTTAGGAAGATCTCCTGGAGGAGGAATTGACAACATACTCCAGTATTCTTGCCTGGAAAATCCCATGGACAGAGGAACCTGGTGGGGCTACAGTTTCTGAAGTTGGAAAGAGTCAGACATGGCTGAGTATGTGTGCATGCCTGCAGACACACACAGTCACACAAGTTATCAGCAGGGCTGCTTTCTTTCCCAAGAACTCTTGGAAAAAAGCTATTCCTTGCCTATTCCAGCATCTAAAGGCCACCTGCTTTCTTTGGCTCATGATCCCCCATCCTCCGTCTTCAAAGCAAGAAAAGGCAGATTGAGTCCTTGTTATATAACCTCACTCTGGCCCTATCTCTTGCCTCATCTCCCACATTTAAGAACTTGTGATTACATTGGATCTACCTAGAAAATTTAGGATAGACTCTTATCTTGAGGTCAGCTCTAATTGCATCCAAAACTCTATTTCCCTTTTGCCATGTAACATATTTCCAAGTTTTGGGTATCAGGATATGAGCACTTTGTGAGACCATCGTTCTTCCTACCACAAATAACTAAGAAAATTCTTGACATAGACTATAAATAATTAACTCTGTTAATATTTTTGAACAAAGTATTTCTTAAGTTATCATCCCATGTATATTATTTAGATTTCCATTAATTGTACTAATTCACGGGAACCCTGGAGACTGGTGAAACAGGCATTACTCAAGCTTTACAGTGTTTCATCTGATTTAAAGTATTGGTGTTAGTGATATGGCAATGGAAGCCATGCTCTCATCCATATACTTTGAGTGCTTATAAAAGATATAAATATTATGCTATCTGTGACTGTTCATTTGGTAAACACATAACTGTTTATTTTTTTTAATCAGGAAAATAAATAACATCTTTACTAATTAAAATAGTTTATAGTTGTAAAATCTAAAACTAAAGAAAACATTTTTTTAATGTCAGGTCACAGAAAAGACTAAATTTTATACATGCAAAGTTTTCAATGTCAGGTCACAGAGAAGACTAAATTTTATACATGCAGAGTTACAGTTTAACTATTGTTAAAAAATATCTTGTTTTAATAATAAAGTCAAGACATTAAAAAATATTTTTAAGGGCTTTGTTTGCTTGTATTTAATGCAGTCCTAGCAGTTCTGCTAATATTCTTGCAATGAACACGGTCATTTAGAGCAATTCAGAGGAAACTACTAAGTGTTTCCTGATGTAACATTTTTTTTTTTTTTCCTTTGGGAGCAATTATTCTACAAAATGACAAAGTCGCAAGGGCAAAAACCTAGTTACCAACAGCATAAAATTACTTCTTTATTTTAGTGTTGAGATTCTTGATCTCATTAATAGCCTGAAATTGCATGACAAGCTTTTCCATTTAGACAATTAACATATTAATCTACTTTGTGTGGTATCCATCTGCTCATATATAACTTTCCAGAAAGACTATCCATACCTCCTTGCAACTCATGTCCCATAGCTACTTTCAATCATATACTTTAAGCAGTATATGATTACTAAATGATATAAAATACTAATATACAGCACCTGGTGGGGGGCAGTTATTGGCTTTCAGAAAAGGAATATTATAGGCAAATCTTTTTGTGAATCTTTAAAACTCAGATACTGAGTGACAGTAGTAGAGTAATTCATTTTACAACTCAATTCATCCTATAATTAAACTTTTTGTATAATTTGGCTAATTAAGACTTTTGGTGGGGGAAATGGAGGGTAATTTCATTCATAGGGCATGAGGAACCTAAAAATAAATGAGCAAAGTCTAATATAGTTTTGTAAATGGAATTACTACACAAGTCATCTCTCTTCTTCCCTTTGTCAGTATACAGCAAAAAAATGCATGCTTAAAAATAAAGGAAAAATAAAGGGAAGAAAAAGATGACAGCAATTTTTTAAAAAATAATCATTTTTATATAGTAAAATCAGGTTAATTTGTGCCTTAGAATTCCAATTTATTGAAATGCAGAGGAGGCTGTTAAATTATTTTTCAAAACATGTAAAATATTTTAAACATAAAATTGTACACATATATACACAATTGTACCGACTATCATAAATTATGTCACCTATGTCATTGTCAATAATGGATTATTTCTGAAGCTGAACTGCCTCAAGTCAATTCCAGGTTCTCCTGTTTTTTATGTAACCTCAGGAAAGTATTTAATCTTTCTGTACCTTGGTTTCCTCATGTGTAAAATATGAAGTGTTGTCTACCAGGGAAACTCACCTAAGCCTTGGTTTGCAGTTTTAATTGCAGATAAAACAAATACTTAAGTATTCAGCAGCTGTATGCCGGACCTCAGCTACTCAGATTCTAGCTCCTCTGAGCAAAAAAAAAAAAAGCATTTAATGTAAATTATATCCTTAGTTTAAATATCTGATAAGACTGGTACTGCAGCCCAAGGCCTCAAGCATACAAAACACTCTTATCTGACAAATATTTTAAGAACTCAAAACTCTTCTCCCAGGAGCTGGCTAAGGGCCAGTCCTGAAGATATGCCTTTTTTGGGAATGTACAAGGTGTGAACAATGAAAACTTGCTGAGTAAACACTTTATTTTACAAGGCCTCTGAATAAACATTATGAACTCTTTATATTGCAAATTACATCAAAAATAGTTTACAGCAAAAGCACAGATATTTGCTCCAAACTATTCATATTTTTGTTACTACATATAGCACATTTTAATCCCTGTTAGTCAAAACTGTCCAAGTGTATTTTTTTCACTTCAGTATGCATTTGATTTTTTAAAAGAAACTTAAGATTTCAAACAAAAATATCTTGTTGAACAAAATCCTTGGGGGAGAATGAGTTCTGATTAATTATGTCCTTTATTTACAAAGAATTTACTAGAAAGACCTTTTTATGTATATTTCTTCACTGGAAAAAATTGTCAAATATTTTAGAATTATTTTATAACCCACAGAACTCTTAATATCTAATAAAATAAATTGTATAATATTTTCAAACAAAAATGTTAATTCAAACAGCTATAAAATATGCAACAAAAGTGGGTTAATAAATATATAGTAGCATGAAAAATTTAATCTGTAATGCTTATTTCACTTTTATAGTGCCTCAAAATTACTCCTGTCAAATGTCATTATAATATACAGATTAGTCAGCACTAATCTACAAAGAAGGTGGTTAAAAAATTACTTTAAGCACTTTAGTTATTAGCACAAGTAAAAAATAAATTGTAATTTTTTTTTCAAGGGAAAAAATAAAAACTTTTAAAAGGCCAATTCAGCTCTTCATTTTTGTTAAGAGCAAAAATAGGGAAATGGAATGATGAGATAATCACTGTGAGGCAGTAAGGAAAGACCTGGTCCAGATCTGCTTGGTTCGGTTCTCCTTGATGCAAGTTTCATATCTTGTTAAAGAAAAATATATTCTGTGTGTATGTGTGTGTGAGAGAGAAAAAGAATACATATATTGTGTGGTTATATATAATTAGTGTCTAATATTTTGTCAAGAATTATTTTGGGGGAAATTCCTTTAGTGGAAATGACTTGGACTTTGATAACAGAAAATATGATTCTTAATTCAGACACCTGCTCTCTGTGTGACCTTGATCAAAATATTTACCTCCGTTTTCATCAAAGTATTTTGTACCTCATTTTCCTCATCTGTAATCCGAGTTGAGTTTAGGTAAGGAAGTTCAGTTTAGGTAGAGGAAGGCATACGCTGGCTTCAATCTAAATTGTGTTTTGTACCAGATTTTATTTGTTTTTCATTCAGTACCAGATTTTGGAAATGCCTTCTCATGTTTGCCTTGCCTGTCAAATGGGCAGCACAGGCCTGCCAAAAGTACCTTAGCATAGGAACTAATTGACCCTCTGCAAGAGATCTCCTTGTGCGTCTAGACAAAATTAAGCAAAACAGCTTCTTACTACTGCAAAATCTGGGTGTTTGGATGGAAATTAATGATACTTTGTGAAATTTTGGTAGAAGTGGCAGGGATTGATGTATATTGTGATACTTTGGGGTGGGTATTATCCAATGGGGAATGGTTGATCAAGTACATAAGCTGAGTAGAGTAAATTTCCTTTTCTTTTTTTCTTTATATATGGGAATCCCAGAGATTCCCTTAAAACATTGAAGAAGGAAGAATTCGCTGGATCTAGAACTCTTTATTAGTTGATTACACAATAGTTGATAAAATATGTATTTCACGGGGATAAAACTACTACTTTACATGGTTAGTATAAAAATCAAATTAGAAGTCGCTATAAAAAACACTTTATGAAACATCGAATGCTAAGTAATGTTGAAATTATTTGTCGGTTGGCTAATAGCAGTGTACAATCAAACCCAGATTCTAAAGAACTTTTCTGTTAACTGAGTCTGATGAACTTGTTCACTGACAGGAATTTCTTTCTGTTCTCATAGCTGTGGACCACCTGATCCAAACTATAATTCAAATTTGACAATAGTGTATGGGAGACATGCATATTTAAAGAAGCTCTTTGAGGTATTATTATATTGATGATAAAGTTCAGACATCAAAAGTGAAGTGTTAAATTGGTTCAATTATCTGGTTAATTAGGACTTGATAATAATTATAATTTTTTTGCATGTTCTATGAAAAATTGACTATTTGACTGTTACAAACTCACTACTTTAACTATTGAGAAATTACTTAGCTTGATATGGTAATCAGTAATCTTCTCAAGAATCAATATTGGTAGCATTTTCAGTTTTCAGGTACATTGTTTGTTTCCTGTGAGCTAAATTTATTTTTCATTGTAGTTAGTAGATTTTATTGCCCTTTATTAAATCTCAGAATAATCCTACCTACTGTACATACTTCCACTCAGTGTTATTTTTTTATTCAGTTCATTTTATTACATTTTTCCAAATTTATTAGATTTACAAATATGCTCTTTGGACTGATGTATACTTCTATGAATTCTGATATATTTAAAATTATTTTTATAGATATTAAGAAAAGGCAAATAAAATTTCTATCAAGTGTGTGGAAAATGTTAACTCTTATCTTACAGATGACTGTATTTTTAAATAACTTTTTGCAGAAAAATATCCTGTGCATTGATTTCTAGTCAAGCTTTTCTCTGTCTCAAAGATCACAATTCTCACATGAAAATACCTTTTTTAAAATTGTGATATTGTAGTACATCTGCTTCTTTAATTTCAGAAAAATACAAGAGGTTAAAAAAAATCAACCATGGTTGAAACTATTCTAGAAAAAATCAGATTACTTTTTTTATTATCAAAAGAGAATCATAAATGTTAAATAAAAATGTTTCAAGAATAAAATGTAATTCATGTTCTCTTAAGAATATACAGCAACTTACTTTTGATTGGAACATATTTTTTCATCATTCAGTGCAGTTCAGTCACACAGTCGTGACTATTTGTGACCCTTTGGAATGCAACACAAGCTTCCCTGCCCATTACCAATTCCCAGAGCTTGCTCAAACCCATGTCCATCAAGTTGGATATGCCATCCAACCATATCATCCTCAGTTATCCCCTTCTTCCACCTTCAAACTTTGCCAGCATCATGGTCTGTTCTAAAGAGTCATTTCTTTGCATCAAGTGGCCAAAGTATCAGAGCTGTAGCTTCAGCATCAGTCCTTTCAATGAATATTCAGGACCGATTTCCTTTAGGATTGACTGGTTTGATCTCCTTGCAGTCCAAGGGACTCTCAAGAGTCTTCTCCAAACCACAGTTCAAAAGCATCTGTTCTTCGGTGCTCAGCCCTCTTTATGATACAACCCTCACATCCATAATGACTACTGGAAAAACCGTAGCTTTGACTATACAGTCCTTTGTCGGCAAAGTAATGTTTCTGATTTTTAATATGCTATATAGGTTTGTCAGAGCTTTTCTTCCAGGGAGCAAGCGTCTTTTAATTTCATGGCTGCAGTCACCATCTGCAGTGATTTTGGAGCCCAAGAAAATAAAGTTTATCACTGTTTCCATTGTTTTCCCATCTATTTGCCATGAAGTGATGGGACTGGATGCCATGTTCTTAGTTTTTTAAATGTTGGATTTGAAGCCAGATTTTTCACTCTCCTCTGTGAATTTCATCGAGAGGCTCTTTAGTTCCTCTGTGCTTTCTATCATAAGGGAAGTATCATCTGCATATCTGGAGTTCTCCTAGCATTCTTCCATCCAGTTTGTGCCTCATCCAGCCCAGCATTTTGGATCATGTACTCTTCATATAAGTTAAATAAATAGGGTGACAATATATATTGCCTTGTAATTCTCTTTTCCCAACTTGGAACCAGTCCTTTGTTCCATGTTCATTTCTAATGGTTGCTTCTTGACCTGCATGCAGATTTCTCAGGAGCAGGTAAGGTAGTCAGGTATTCCCATCTCTTTAAGAATTTTCCACAGTTTGTTATGATCCACACAGTCAAAGGCTTTGGCATAGTCAATAAAGCAGAAGTAAATGTTTTTCTGGAATTCTCTTGCTTTTTCTGTGATCCAGAGGAACTTGGCATTTGATATATGATTTCCCTGCTTTTTCTAAATCCATCTTGAACATCTGGAAGTTCTCAGTTCACGAACTGTTGTAGCCTTGCTTGGGGAATTTTGAGCATTACTTTGCTGCTGTGTGATATGTGTGCAGTTGTGCAGCTGTTTGAATATTCTCTTACATTGCCTTTCTTTGTGATTGGAATGAAAACTGATATTTTCTATTCCTGTGGCCTTTGCTGAGTTTTCCAAATTTGCTGGCATATTGAGTATAGCACTTTCAGAGCATCATCTTTTAGGACTTGAAATAGCTCATCTGGAATTTCATCACCTCCAGTAGCTTTGTATGTAGGGATGCTTCCTAAGGTTCACTTGAGTTCGCATTCCAGGATGTCTGGCTCTAAGTGAGTGATCACACCATCTTGGTTATCTAGGTCAGTAAGATCTTTTTTGTATGGTTCTTCAGTATATTCTTGCCACCTCTTCTTAATATCTTCTGCTTCTGATACGTCCATAGTGTTTCTGTCCTTTATTGTACCCAGCTTTGCATGAAATGTTCCCTTGGTATCTCTAATTTTCTTGATGAGATCTCTAGTCTTTCCCATTCTATTGTTTTCTTCTGTTTGTTTGCACTGATCACTTAGGAAGGCTTTCTTATCTCTCCTTCCTATTCTTTGGAAGTCTACACTCAGATGGATAGATCTTTCCTTTTCTCCTTTGCTTTCCCTTCTTTTCTTTCCTCAGCTATTTGTAAGGCCTTGTTAGGCAACCATTTTGACTTTTTGCATTTCTTTCTCTTGGGGATGGTTTTGATCACCGCCTCCTGTACAATGTCACAAACTTCCATCCATAGTTCTTCAGGCACTCTGTCTATCAGATCTATTCCCTTGAATCTATTTGTCACTTCTACTGTATAATCGTTAAGGGATTTGATTTGGTTCATCCCTGAATGGCCTAGTGGTTTTCTCTACTTTCTTCAATTTAAGTTTGAATTTTGAAATAAGGAGTTCATGATGTGAGAGCCATAGTCAGCTCCTGGTCTTATTTTTGCTAACTGTATAGAGCTTCTCCATCTTCAGCTGCAAAGAATATAATCAATCTGATTTTGGTATTGACCATTTGATGATGTCCAAGTGAAGAGTCATTTCTTGTTTTGTTGGAAGCGGGTGTTTGCTATTACCAGTGTGTTCTCTTGGAAAAGCTCTGTTAGCCTCTGGCCTACTTCATTTTGTACTTTAAGGCCAAACTTGCCGTTTACTCCAGGTATCTCTTGACTTCCAACTTTTGCATTCCAGTCCCCTATGATGAAAAGAACATCTTTTTCTGGTATTAGTTCTAAAAGGTCTTGTAGGTCATCATAGAACTGTTCAACATCAACTTCTTCATCATTAGTAGTTGGGGCATCGACTTGGATTACTGTCGATAATTATTGTCGGTATTGAATGGTTTGCCTTGGGAAGGAACAGTGATCATTCTATCATTTTGAGATTGCACCCAAGTACTGCATTTCAGACTGTTTTGTTGACGATGAGGGCTACTGTATTTTCTACAGGATTCTTGCCCACGGTAGTATATGTAATGATTGCAGAATTAAATTTGCCTATTCCCATCGGTTTCAGTTCACTGATATCTAAAATTTTTATGTTTACTCTTGCCATCTCCTGTTTGACCACTTCCAGTTTGCCTTGATTCATGGACCTAACATTCCAGGTTCCTATGCAGTATTGCTCTTTACAGCATTGGACATTACTTCCATCACCAGACACATCCATAACTGGGCATTGTTTTTGCTTTGGCTCCATCTCTTCATCCATTCTGGAGCTATTTCTCTACTCTTCTACAGAAGCATATTGGGTGCCTACCAACCTGGAAATTTCACCTTTCACTGTCATTTCTTTTTGCCTTTTCATACTGTTCATAGGGTTCTCAAGGCAAGAATACTGAAGTGGTTTGCCATTCCCTTATCCAGTGGACCATGTTTTGTTGGAACACTTCACCATGTCCCGTTGGTCTTGGCTGGCCCTTCATGGCATGGTTCATAGTTTCATTGAGTCAGGCAAGGCTATAGTCCCTGTGATCAGTTTAGTTAGTTTTCTGTGGTTGTGGTTTTCATTCTGTCTTCCCTCTGATGGATGAGAATAAGAGGCTTGTGGAAGCTCCCTGATGGGAGGGACTGGCTGTAAGGAAATCTGGGTGTTGTTCTGTTGGGCAGGACCATGCTCAGTAAATCTTTAATCCAGTTTTCTGTTGGATTGTTCCCTTCTTGTTGTTTGGCCTGAGGCCAAACTATGGTAGGGGTGATGTCAGTAATTACCTTTAAAAGGACTTCTGCAGGCCACTTTTAACCCATGCCTCTGCTGGAGACTCCTGGACACTCACAGGCAAGTCTGACTCAATCTCTTGTGGGGTCACTGCTCCTTTCTCCTGGGTCCTGGTGCACACAAGTTTTGTTTGTACTCTCCAAGAATCTGTTTCCGCAGTTCTGTGAAAGTTCTGTAATCAAATCCCACTGGCTTTCAAAGTCAAATTCCCTGAGTCCAGTAGGCAGATCCCTAGGTTGGGGGATTGGTTGTGTGTCCTGGAACTTTTGTAATAGTGGGAGAACTTCTTTGGTATAATTGGTATCCAGTTCGTGGGTCATCTGCTCAGTGGCTCTATGGTGGGGCTAATGGCAACCTCCTCCAAGAGGACTTACACCACACACTGTGCCTCCTAGGTCTGCTGCAGCCAGAACCCTTGTCTCTGTGGTAGGCCACTGGTGACCCATGCCTCCGTAGGACACTAAAAGGCAGGTCTGGCTCAGTCTCTGTGGCCTCTGGGTCCTGGAGTGCACAAGGTTTTGTTTGAGCCCTCTGAGTGTCTCTGGCAGGTATGGGGTTTGATTCTAAATGCGATTTCTCCCCTCCTACCATCTTGTTGAGGCTTTTCCTTTGCCTTTGAATGTGGGTTATCTTTTTTTGGTGGGCTCCAACATTCTCCTGTTGATGGTTGATCATCGGTGAGTTGCAGTTTTGAAGTTCTTTCAAGATGAAATGAGCACATGGCCATCTACTGTGTCATCTTGGTACACTAGTAGGTGAGGCCAGAATACTGGAGTGGGTAGCCATTCCCTCCTCCAGGGGATCTTCCCAACCCAAGGTTTGAACCCAAGTCTCCCACGATGCAGGTGGATTCTTTACCAGCTGAGCTACCAGGGAAGAACTTTTTCATCATTAGTGCCCAGTAATATAAAATATATAACTTAATAGAAAAAGACTACAAAATTATAATTATGCCAGTTAAGGCAAATGTCATGTGGTATGCAGAATTCTAAGATGGTCTTCAAGTTTCCCACCTACCGAGTATATATCCTATATAATCTCCTAAAACAGTATGATGACTTTCATTCCCATGATTAGCTTAAGTACCTAGGCAAAAGACATTTGCATATGTAATTAACATCCCAAATCATTGACTGTAAAATAGAGCAATTATCCAGGTTTGCTTGACCTAATCTTTAGAGATTTTTAAGTCTGTGTCTAGAGGTCAGTGAAAGATGAATTAAAATTCCAACAATAAGAAAAATTTGACCTGCCTTTGGTTGATTGAAGTAAAGGTGCCTCATGGCAGAGAATGTGGGTAACTTTTTATTGCCAGTTTCCAGTAAGAGCAAGCAAAGGTAATGAGGAGTCCAGTTATTTCAACTCCAAGAATTGTAATTCTTCTAACAGAATGAGCTTGTCAGTGATAGAGAGTGAATTTTCACCCCCTGCCCCTGGAAGCTCAAGAGAGCCCAGGAAGTTGATATTGAGTTGGCCAAAAAGTTCCCTTGGTTTATAAGTAAACATAAAAGACACATTTTTCATTTTCATCAAGAAATTTGTTGAACACATCTAAATCATTTTAAGCAAAGAGCTATTCCAGATGCCTTTTATAGTCTTCCTGGGAAATGAAATTTTTTCCATTAAGATAATTTTTTAAGAATGAAAATAAATGGAAATCTGAAGGTACAATGTTTGGTGACTATGGTAGATGAATCAGAACTTTCCAGTCAAGCTTTAATAGTTTTTGCCTATTCATCAAAGAAGCATGTATTCTTTCCTTGTCTTAATGGAAGAGTATGTTTTCTGTGGACTAATTCTGGATGCTTTTCACTGAGTGCTCCTTTCACTTGATTTAATAGGGAGCGATACTTGTTGGAAATAATTCTTTGGTTTTACAGAAAGAGGTCATAATAGAGGACTTCCTTCAAATCCCACAGTATATACACCATCAGCTTCTTCAATGAAGACTAGACTTCAGTGTGGTTGTTGGTGGCTCATTTTGCTTGCCCCATTCCACATTATTGTACAGTATCCAATTTTCTTCACCTGTCAAAATTTGTTTTAAAAGCAGAATGCTTTTCATACATTGAAGTAGAGAATTGCATGTGGAAATATGGTCAAGAAAGCTTTTTTCCCTTAACTTATGTAGAACTGAAACATCAAAGCAATTAACATAACCAAAGCTTGTGCAAATGATTTTCAGTGTTTGATTTGGATATTTTGAGTATGTTGGCTATCCCCCAATGTAGTAATGTGAGGAGACCTCAACTTTTCATTTCTGGCTTTGAAAAAAGGGGAAAATGTCATGTTCCATGGAATCCAGGCACCTTCCAGAAACTGGAAAAGGCAAGAAGGGAATTCTCTTCTGTAGCCATGAAATAGGAAAATCAGCCATGCCAATATTTTCATTTTCGCCCAGTGAGACCCATGTCACTTCTTCTGATCTATTATAAAATGATATTTGTATCATTTTAAGCCATTATTTGTGGTAATTTGTTTACAGTTAACATGGAAAACTAATGTAAATACCTGACATAGAGAGTATGCACAAATAGTATCTGTTAAATGAATAAATTAATATTTGAATAAATGTAAGTAGTTCATGATATGTAGTTAATAAGGGATGGATCCAGGTTCAAGCCTTTCGTATCTGTCCGTACAACCCTTGGTTTTACCCACTAAGTTCTTCTTTTCTTATCCAATCAAAGCGCAGTTCCGTTCAGTCGCTCAGTCGTGTTCAACTCTTTGCGACCCCATGTATCACAGCACGCCAGGCCTCCCTATCCATCACCAACTCCCAGAGTTCACTCAAACCCGTGTCCATTGAGTCGCTGATGCCATCCAGCCATCTCATTCTCTGCTGTCCCCTTTTCCTCCTGCCCCCAATCCCTCCCAGCATCAGAGTCTTTTCCAGTGAGTCATCTCATCACATGAGGTGGCCAAAGTATAGGAGTTTCAGCTTCAGTGTCAGTCCTTCCAAGGAACACTTAGGACTGGTCTCCTTTAGGATAGACTGGTTTGATCTCCTTGCTGTCCAAGGGACTCTCAAGAGTCTTCTCCAACACCACAGTTCAAAAGCATCAATTCTTCAGCACTCAGATTTCTTCATAGTCCAACTCTCACATCCATACATGATTACTGGAAAAACCATAGCTTTGACTAGATGGACCTTTGTTGGCAAAGTAATGTCTCTGCTTTTTAATATGCTGTCTAGGTTGGTCATAACTTTCCTTCCAAGGAGTAAGTGTCTTTTAATTTCCTGGCTGCAATTGAGCTGCAGGAGTTGCTTGTATATTTTGGAGATTAATCCTTTATCAGTTGCTTCATTTGCTATTATTTTCTCCCATTCTGAAGGCTGTCTTTTCACCTTACTTATAGTTTCCTTTGCTGTGCAGAAGCTTTTGATTTTAATTAGGTCCCATTTGTTTATTTTTGCTTTTATTTCCAATATTCTGGGAGGTGGGTCATGGAGGATCCTGCTGTGATTTATGTCGGAGAGTGTTTTGCCTATGTTCTCCTCTAGGAGTTTTATAGTTTCTGGTCTTACATTTAGCTCTTTAAACCATTTTGAGTTTATTTTTGTGTATGGTGTTAGGAAGTGTTCTAGTTTCATTCTTTTACAAGTGGCTGACCAGTTTTCCCAGCACCACTTGTTAAAGAGACTGTCTTTTCTCCATTTTATATTCTTGCCTCCTTTGTCAAAGATAAGGTGTCCATAGGTGAGTGGATTTATCTCTGGGCTTTCTATTTTGTTCCATTGATCTATATTTCTGTCTTTATGCCAGTACCATACTGTCTTGATGACTGTGGCTTTGTAGTAGAGCCTGAAGTCCGGCAGGTTAATTCCCCCAGTTCCATTTTTCTTCCTCAAGATTGCTTTGGCTATTCGAGGTTTTTTGATTTCCATACAAATTGTGAGATTATTTGTTCTAGTTCTGTGAAAAATATCGTTGGTAGCTTGATAGGGATTACATTGAATGTATAAATTACTTTGGGTAGTATACTCATTTTTACAGTATTTATTCTTCCAATCCATGAACATGGTATATTTCTCCATCTATTAGTGTCTTCTTTGATCACTTTCAGTAGTGTTTTATAGTTTTCTACGTACAAGTCTTTTGTTTCCTTAGGTAGATATATTCCTAAGTATTTAATTCTTTTCGTTGCAACAGTGAATGGAATAGTTTCCTTAATTTCTCTTTCTATTTTCTCATTATTAATGTATAAGAATGCAAGGGATTTCTGTGTGTTGATTTTATAATAAATGACCCAATCAAAAAATGGGCCAAAGAAGTAAACAGACATTTCTCCAAAGAAGACACACAGATGGCTAACAAACACATGAAAAAATGCTCAACATCCCTCATACTCAGAGAGATGCAAATCAAAACCACAATGAGATACCATTTCACACCAGTTAGAATGGCTGCTATCCAAAAGTCCACATGCAATAAATTCTGGAGAGGATGTGGAGAGAAAGGAACCCTCTTACACTGTTGGTGGGAATGCAAACTAGTACAGCCACTATGCAGAACAGTGTGGAGATTCCTTAAAAAAACTGGAAATAGATCTGCCATATGATCCAGCAATCGCACTCCTGGGCATACACACCGAGGAAACCAGAATTGAAAGAGACACATGTACTCCAATGTTCATCGCAGCACTGTTTATAATAGCCAGGACATGGAAGCAACCTAGATGTCCATCTGCAGACGAATGGATAAGAAAGCTTTGGTACATATACACAATGGAGTATTATTCAGCCATTAAAAAGAATACATTTGAATCAGTTCTAATGAGGTGGATGAAATTGGAGCCTATTATACAGAGTGAAGTAAGCCAGAAAGAAAAACACCAATACAGTATACTAATGCATATATATGGAATTTAGAAAGATGCAAATGATAACCCTGTATACGAGACAGCAAAAGAGACACAGATGTATAGAACAATCTTTGGGACTCTGTGGGAGAGGGTGAGGGTGGGATGATCTGGGAGAATGGCTTTGAAACACGTATGTTGTCATATGTGAAACGAATCACTAGTTCAAGTTTGATGCATGTTATAGGATGCTCGGGGCTGGCGTGCGGGGATGACCCAGAGGGAGGATAAAGGGAAGAGGGAGGTGGGAGGGGGGTTCAGGAGGGGGAACTTATGTAAACCCGGGGCGAATTCATGTCAATGTATGGCAAAACCAACCAATATAATATTGTAAAATAATTTGCCTCCAATAAAAAATAAATTAATTACTTAAAAAAATTAAAAATTAAAAAAAAAAAAAAATTTCCTGGCTGCAGTCACCATCTGCAGTGATTTTGGAGCCAAAAAATAAAGTCAGCCACTGTTTCCACTGTTTCCCCATCTATCTACCATGAAGGGATGGGACTGGATGCCATGATCTTAGTTTTCTGAATGTTGAGCTTTAAGCCAACTTTTTCACTCTCAGAAGATTCCAAAACAGAGAACTTAAGTTGACTTAGTTTTTGAAAACCTATTCTCCCAATAATTTTAATTGACACCCTTCAATTTGGGACAACAATTCAAAGATTTTAAAGAAAAATGTAAAACTTATACATTTTGAGGGCTTCCCTTGTAGCTCAGTCAGTAAAGAATATGCCTACAGTAGGGAAACCTGGGTTCAATTCCTGGGTCAGAAAGATCCCCTGGAGAAGGAAATGGCAACCCACTCCAGTATTCTTGCCTGGAGAATCCCGTGGACAGAGGAGCCTGGCAGGCTACAACCCGTGGGGGTCTCAAGAGTCGAACAGGACTTAGTGACTAAATAGAAAGAGATACATTTTTTTTTTTCCGTTGTTTCCTTACAGTAAAACCATGCTCTAGAATTTTATATCCAAACATAGTAGAAATTTTAAATATATTTTTAAACTAAAGAGAGAGTTGACTTTGGCAGGTTGATAAGGAGTCCAAGCCTAAGGCCCCATTGAGGAGTAGGTGAACAATCTTTTACATATTCTTTTGCCTTAGATACATAGGCCACATAGGTAGCAGTATTTCTTGTACAAGGACATGGTTTTTTGGAGTTCAGAATTTGTGATATGGAAGTCAGTCAGTTCAGTTCAGTCGCTCAGTCGTGTCCGACTCTCCGCGACCCCATGAATCACAGCACGCCAGGCCTCCCTGTCCATCACCAATTCCCGGAGTACACTCAAACTCATGTCCACAGAGTCGGTGATGCCATCCAGCCATCTCATTCTCCGTCGTCCCCTTCTCCTCCCGCCCCCAACCTTTCCCAGCATCAGAGTCTTTTCCAGTGAGTCAACTCGTCGCATGAGGTGGCCAAAGTATTGCAGTTTCAGCTTTAGCATCAGTCCCTCCAATGAACATCCAGGATTGATCTCCTCTAGAATGGACTGGTTGGATCTCCTTGCAGTATAAGGGACTCTCAAGAGTCTTCTCCAGCACCACAGTTCAAAAGCATCGATTCTTCGGCGATCAGCCTTCTTCACAGTCCAACTCTCATGGAAGTAGGTCGGGGTAAAACTTCCACTTCCTTGAGCTCTTGGTTAACCCTCTCCTTCTGGCTAATCTCTCATGCTGATGTCATCTCAGAATGTATGTTATGGGAAAGGGTCTGGGCAAAATTTTTGCAGCCTTGAGGAATTTTTCTATTTTCAACTAGCAGAAAAATATATAATGCCCTGCTTAAAACTAGCAAGGCGGGTGATCTGTCTACCTTCTGATGTCTATATCAGAAGCTTTTTCTATCATTATCACTTTAATGAAATTTCTACTACAAAAGTTCTGAGTGACTGAGACTGTCTTTTTTCCTGGAGTTGAACCTTCTCCTTCAGAGACCACGAATCCAGTGGAACACCATAAGCTTTCATCTATTACTAATGAGTAGTTAAAAAAAAAATACTGTCTCTTTTCACCACATAATGCTTTTAAGATTTAAATTGTTTTAGAGATTATTTGTTAATACTAATGAACTAAAAAGAAAACAGCAACAACATAGAATGATTGACAAAACATAATTAGAAATTTTTATAAAAAGAAAAATTATACATATTTAGATTTTTAATTTCACTACTGCTTAACATCTGTGAACACCAGTTCTAGAAATCTCAAGGCAAGAAATCAAAAAACTTACTGAAGGTCATAACTTTGCCAGACTGAACTGGATTGTTAAAAGCTAATTTATACCACTGAAATACATTGTGTTCTTTCTATTACTCTGAGGACTAAGTCTTTAAAAGACGGAAATATAGTTCATTTCTAGTTCTCTGGCTGATACGTAATCAAATGTTAAATAAATACTTTTGAAATGGTTGGATTGGTATATGAATTGGGGACTCTCATTCTGTTGTTTGTAGTAATTTTTTTTAGTCATCATTCTGAATAAATTAGCTGGATATTTAGACCCTCACTTTTGCATTTAGTCTGTCTCATAAAAGATAAAGATCCAGAAAGGAGAAGCATATGTGATAAGACTCCCACAGTTTATTCTTAATTATCCCATGTAATTTTAAAGAATCAGACAGGCCTCACTGACTAAACAACAAACCACAAGACCATAGATATATGTAGATATAAAGAAATAAGACGATGTTGTTCTGCCTTTTACTGGTAGGTAAAGTCAGAATTAACATACTGTATGACGAGTTGACTCACTGGAAAAGAGTCTGATGCTAGGAAGGATTGGGGGTGGGAGGAGACGGGGACGACAGAGAATGAGATGGCTGGATGGCATCACCGACTCGATGGACATGAGTTTGAGTTAACTCCGGGAGTTGGTGATGGACAGGGAGGCCTGGCGTGCTGTGATTCATGGGGTCGCAAAGAGTCGGACACGACTGAGCGACTGAACTGAACTGAACTGATGACTCTAAAGAAATAAGTATTGCTGATGTTGCTGTTTAGTTGCCAACTTGTATCTGACTCTTCTACAACCCCATGGATTGGAACCCACCAGATCCTCTGTCCATTGGATTTCCCAGGCAAGAAAACTGCAGTGGGTTGCTATTTCCTTCTACAGGGGGCCTTCCTGATCCAGAGATCGAACCAGAATATCCCGCATTGGGAGGCACATTCTTTAACACTCAGTCATTAGGAAGCCCTAAATAAGAAATGAATGGTCTGCACATAAGCATAATTTATGTCATGGTTTCCTAATACTGTGGAAATGGAATGTGGTCTGTACCCATGAAGTAGATTATAATCAATAAGGATTGGTGCGGCAAGGCAAATATACCAGTAACTAAAATACAAGGAAAGTGTACTAAAGAATAATGAACATATAGATATGTGAGAGTAAAAGGGAGCAATTGTTAAACTGAGTAGAATAGAGAAACATTTATTAAAATTAGAATGAGAGAAAAGGAGTTAAGCCTGAAGGATTTGTTGAATAAGGATGAGTAGAGGATGGAGTTAGGGAGAATAATTCTGGTATAGTACTACACCTCCAGAAAATGATTTAGTTTGCTGTTTTGATATGAATTTTAAAGCCAGGGATTAACTCACCTTTTCCTCTTCACCACCTAAAATATATTAATACTTCTCTGTATTTTACATGCTGCTTTTTCACATTTTCTTCACTTCTAACTCTAAAGCTGACTTTGTGTGGATCACAATAAACTGTGGAAAATTCTTAAAGTGATGGGAGTACCAGAGCACCTGACCTGCCTCCTGAGAAATCTGTATGCAGGTCAAAGAGCAACAATTAGAACTGGACATGGAACAACAGACTGGTTCCAAATAGGAAAAGGAGTACATCAAGGCTTACATTGTCACCCTGCTTATTTAACTTATATGCAGAGTACATCATGAGAAATGCTGGGCTGGATGAAGCACAGACTGGAATCAAGATTGCTGGGAGAAATGTCAATAACCTCAGATATGCAGATGGCACCACCCTTATGGCAGAAAGTGAAGAAGAACTAAAGGGCCTCTTGATGAAAGTGAAAGAGGAGAATGAAGCAGTTCGCTTAAAACTCATCATTCAGAAAACTAAGATCATGGCATCTGGTCCCATCACTTCATGGAAAATAGATGGGGAAACAATGGAAATAGTCACAGACTTTATTTTGGGGGGCTCCCAAATCACTGCAGTTGATGACTGCAACCATGAAATTAAAAGCCACTTGCTCCTTGGAAAGAAAGTTATGACAAACCTAGATAGCATATTAAAAAGCAGAGACATTACTTTGCCAACAAAGGTCAGTCTAGTGAAAGGTATGATTTTTCCAGTAGTCATGTATGGATGTGAGAGTTGGACTATAAAGAAGTCTGAATGTTGTAGAATTGATGCTTTTGAAATGAGGTGTTGGAGAAGACTCTTGAGAGTCCCTTGGACTGAGAGGAGATCCAACCAGTCCATCCAGAAGGAAATCAGTCCTGATGATTCATTGGAAGGACTGATGCTGAAGCTGAGGCTCCAATACTTTGGCCACTGGATGTGAAGAGCTGACTCATTTGAAAAGGCCCTGATGGTGGGAAAGATTGAAAGCAGAAGAAGGGGATGACAGACGATGAAATGGTTGGATGGCATCACCGACTCGGTAGCCATGAGTTTGAGTAAGCTCCAGGAGTAGGTGATGGACAAGCATGCTGCAGTCCGTGGGGTCACAAAGATTCGGACACAACTGACTGATTGAACTGAACTGACTGAACTCTAAAATAAACCATCTTTCTTGCTGAGAATAACCTGTCCTACTCTGGGCTTATCTATTTGCACTTTTTCTATAATCTTTCTTCCTTTACCTTTCTTATCTTTTTCATCTGTAGTTTTTACTATTTTTAAAAATCTTTGATAGAAACTGAACACCCTGAAATCATTTAATCAATTTTTCTCTAATGACTGAATTTTTCTTTCCCACGTCATCTCAATTCATCTCTGTGACTCTCTACCACCGCATAATGTCAGGCTCTTTTTGGCTGTTATCTGGACTGGTGCAATAGCCTACTGACTGATATGCTTCCCTTAGATGTTTACTCCCTTTTATACATTTAAATTTGTCATCTTGGAACACATCTCCATTTGTGGAGCACAGAATTCTAAGAGCCTCCTAATGAATTAATATTTCATTGTACAATAATTTTTTATAATCTATTTACTCTGAGTATTAGTAATCAGTCTTTAAGGCTTGTAATAAAATGTTATTTTCTTGTTCAATTCTTATCTCGCTACAGAGGAAGCAAATGTGATTACTCTCTTCTAAACTCCTGAAAGTGACTTCTTTGAATCACTGTAATTCCTGTTAGTTCAAACATCCACTAGCAATTTAAACTTACCTTTTTATTTTGTAATATCTAAAGGGCAAAGATGACAAAATTTTTGTATATTCACACTACTAAAATAGCAATTTACACATTATAGATCCTCAATAAACATTAATTAATGAGTTTATTTTGTCTTAACTTTAAATGTCTTTGTGATTCTCATATTTGGTGAAGTTTCTTTACTATATTTTTTATTAAGTGTTGGAAAATCGAAGACAGTGTATGTATTGCTGTCATCAAACGTTTTATGCTTTTTTGTATGTTTTTCTTTTTTAATCTATAGATTTATTAGATTGAAAAGGAGTTCATGTACCAAGGAAATGTTAGTGGTGGTAAGGCCTTGTTTAAACTTTGAGAAATATTTTATTTGAAGTCTTGGATTTTAATAAGTTACTAAAATCTAAAGTAAAAAGCAGAACCAACATAGCAGAAACTGGACATATTTTTAAATTCCAGAAATGTTCAAATATATCATCTTACATTGATTAAAGTATTGATCTATTCCTCAATTAAAAAGAACTACTTCTGCTGAGTGCTGAATAATTGATGCTTTCAAATTGTGGTGCTGGATAAGACTCTTGAGAGTCCTGTGGACAACAGGAAGATCAAACTAGTAAATCCTAAAGGGAATCAACCCTGAATATTCATTGGAAGGACTGATGCTGAAGCTCCAATACTTTGGCCATCTGATGCCAAGAACCAATTCATTCGAAAAGACCCTGATGCTGGGAAAGACTGAGGGCAGGTGGAAAAGGGGGTGACAGAGGATGAGATGGTTGGATGGCACCAAGGACTGTATGGACATGAGTTTGAGCAAATTCTGGGAGATAGTGAAGGACAGGTAAATCTAGCATGCTGTAGTTCCTGGGGTTTCAAAGAGCCAGATAGGACTTAGCAACTGAACAGCAAATTCTCTAATTAAAATGTTACTATTTCATGAATCCATCATACAAAGCCTGGCATGTTCCTCTCATTCACTGAGTATCCAATGATGACAAGCTGTACAGATATTTAATTACTCAAAGTTCTGCTTTTCCTTTTGCAAAATGTTGGGCAGTCTATTTCAGAGCATTCTAAAAAATATTATCACTCATTATTTAAACTAGAAGTTTCTGTCAAAATAAGTGTGGTTGACAGAGTAGATTTCTGCTCTGTTTAAATATGTTAGTATTTTTTCTTATTTTAAAATTGCTCTGATTACTAGAATGATCCCATTATGAATTAACCAGATTGCATTGTTTTACCTATTGAAACTTATATTATAACCTTTCACTCTAATAAATGAAATGTTTATTCTGAAGATATATAAATGTATTTGTTACTTTAACCTTGATAGTTAGAATCCTGGTAATATTAGCTATTAGCTCTTATACATAAAGCCCTTCCTTCTTTGTAACTGCTAACTGATGATTAATTACCTAATGCTTATGCTTCCTATTACATTATCTTTTCATCTAGTGTTCCATTTTCATCTATTGAATTAGAGTGTGACAGCTTAAAGCTCACAGATCATATCATATAGTTCTTGGATCCTTTGAAATTCCTAATAGAGCACTCTGCACATACTAGACTCTGGTACAGGTGACAGAGCATGTTGTTTCAAGTTTAGAAGTTTGCACTCAAATTTTGGTTTTACATATTAACTCAGTGCATTTGGGAAAAATATCTCACTTTGTTGAACTCCAGTTGCCTCTTCTATAATAGTAGGCTTGTGGGGTAATGTCTCTTGAGATTAAATGAGAACATTTGTACAAAATAATTTTATAAATTTTGTATAGTTTTAATGTATATTATAGAATTCTTTATTAGATGAAATTTTCATTTTAAACAAAAGTATAATAATTTAAAATATATAGAGGATATTAGTGATCACAAAAGGTTGCTGTCTTAATAAAACTTACTCTGGATTTATTTTATCATATCAGAACATAGGAAAACTGAATAGGTAACAACTCATTAGTTGTTCCAACTTTAAAAAAAGAAAAAATAAGCCCTCTAACACTAATGTCATCAGTAAATCATAGAGGTCCTTTTAATTCTATAAAAATCACTAACTCTTTTCTATTTCATATACCATGGTACTTTCTCCCTGGATGTTACATTGCTGTTGCCTTTCTACATTCCTGAACTCTGCTTAGATGCTTCTCCTCTGTAATCCCATAACTATTTCCTATTATAGTGTGTATTATATGCACATTGTTCTATACTTGACTATTTAGTACACATGACTAAAAACTATGTAAAAGAAGAAATCATGTCTTTCTTGTTCACTAGTGAATCAGAATGATCTGCTCAATGTTTAGCCCATAGTAGGGACTTAGTAACTATTGTCGAATACATGAATGCAGATTTATAGCCTAACAATACAAACATAGGCTTATTTTTAAATGACAGTGTTTCAGAGTTATTAAAAAAAAATCTTTACTATCCAAATTTAAATAGACTTTTGAACTTATTCTTTGGAGATGTGTCTATTGACATTTACTAAGTCAAATTTGCTAGGATCCCTATTTTAGAATAAAAAAAGAAAACACATTTCAAGCAAGCTTAAGAAAAATGGTGTTTTATTGATTTTTTAGCTGACAAGGAAAAGATCTGAGATGGCTTCAGTGATGTGATGATCACAGCTCTGAATCCCTTTGCTGAGTTTCATTCCATGTGTTGGCTTAGGTTCTCAGGTAGACTCTTCACAAGACTTTTCGAGGACCATACACTGTTTCTTTCCACTCATGCTCCAACTGGAAACTGGACACCCTCTCCCATGGTACGTATGTGGTACTTAAATGAAAGTGAAAAAAAGTAGAAAAAAAATAGACAGTCTCAGAAGGCTAAGCACACTGGGGAAAGAGGGAAGATATGGAAGACAGGTAAAAAGTACTTTCCCACTCTACAGTATTTCATCAGATTTGTCTACATAGCGAAAAACAGAATTACTCCCACTGAAGTTTTCATGTAAACGATCTAGCTTTGTTAAATCATAGATAGGCATTTGCCAGGAGAACATGAAATTGGGAACTTTTCATTTAAGAATTATGCCTAAAAATAATGAAAATATTATGCAAAATATTAAGAGAGTCTGAAAAAGGTTCAGCATTGCCATTTTACATTTTATCTCTTTTGAAACCTTGTCTAGACATTATCCAAATAAAAACTCTAACAAATAGTAATCTGATTTTGTTTATTTTATAATGTTTGGTAGAAATATAGTAATTTGAGTCAAAATGATGGTGCTTAAATTTTTAATATCTAATGTCCCACAGAATAAGATACCTTTTATGTCTAAAGATTAAAAGTACAGAAAACAGATGACCATGGCACAGTTAAACGTTTTTTTATAGATATGTACTAAGTCAGCCACAATAGCCGTTATTAGCTACTTGAAAACAAGAGTATTTATTTTCTCAGGGCAGAATTTAAAATTTAGATAACCTCAGTCTTATTGCTAATGTACCTATCATATATTCTTTATATTTTAATTATAAATAAACTATTCTATACCTTAACTGATGCTCTTAAATTCTGTGAATTATTTAATTTCATCCATCTATGCCAAAATATTTTTAGTTACTTAGATAATTCATTACAAGACACATGTACTGAACATCTTGTTCATAATGTTATTCTACAATTATAAATTTTAAGATATACCTAACCCTATCCACCGGAGAAGGCAATGGCAAGCCACTCCAGTACTATTGCCTAGAAAATCCCATGGATGGAGGAGCCTGGTAGGCTGCAGTCCGTTGGGTCGCTAAGGGTCGGACACGACTGAGCGACTTCACTTTCAGTTTTCACTTTCACACATTGGAGAAGGAAATGGCAACCCACTCCAGTGTTCTTGCCTGGAGAATCCCAGGGACAGGGGGAGCCTGGTGGGCTTCCGTCTATGGGGTCACACAGAGTCGGACACGACTGAAGTGACTTAGCAGCAGCAGCAGCAGCAGCAGCAGCAGCAGCAACCCTATCCACTAGTTCTGATCATATAATTTTTAATATTATAGAGTTTAGTTCATAGTGAATTTTCAGAATATAGAATCTCTTGGTTGAAATTCGTGTCAGATGAAATAATCATCTATAGTGATTTTTAGGAAAGGCAGAGAAAATATTGCCAAAGCAGTCATTTTAATAGCTGAATTTTTTATATTGCAAATAAACTGAAAGTAAGGAACACTTTGTATTTGAAAATGATGGTAGAAACTTGAAATATTTTTGCATTAATAGTTAAATCAACTCAAATGAGATTGAATATATTTATTAAATTATTGTTCTAAGTATTAGGAGGAATTCAAGATTAGCTTGATGTATTTTAAATATTTTAAATTAGTCTTAGAGAGTTTGTAGTTTCGGCTTGGAGCTTGTCAGACATAGTTGAAATAATTTCACCAATGAACAAACTAAGCATAAACATAAGTTGGCTTTAAAAAATGTGGAAATGATTGTGAAAACAAGTCTTTCTTGATTCTGATCTTAGTTTAAAATATCGTAAAGTAAGAAGCTATTATACTTCACTTTTTAGTGTTAATATTGTACATTTTTGTGCCCCTCAGCCAGACCTAGGTGTTTTCTCTTTGAAATAGAACATTAATTTTATAAAAATTAAGGAATAATAACAAACCTGAGATTATTACTTCTCAGACTAACGGGCAGAGCATATTTTCCATAGTGAGGAGAGTGGGTGATGAACACTTTGTATGGAAAGAGGAAAATCTTCTAAACAGTCCTATATGTATGCCAGTGTTCCACAGACTTTATTTAGTGACTATGAATCATCTGAAGAGTTTGGTAAAGCACTGACTAACTTGGATTCCACTACCAGGAGTTCTGATTCAATATGTGGGGTCTGAGTATTTTCTGATACTCATATGTGATGTTAGTGGTCTGTAGAGCACTCTTTGAATAGCAGGTAGACTGAAATTGGAAAACAAAAACTATTTCCCATTTCTAAAATCAAGCTACTTGAATTAAAAGAAAGCAAGTTAAGATATACACGGAATAAAAAGAAATTTAGAAGTTAAAAGTCAGAAAATATTCAAATCTATTCATACATAGTAGGTAATAGTTTTTCTTTATTCAACTGAGAAAGTTATTAAATGATTTTCAGTTCAGTTCAGTTGATCATTCGTGTCTGACTCTTTGCGACCCCATGAATCGCAGCACACCAGGCCTCACTGTCCATCACCAGCTCTCGGAATTCACCCAAACTCATGTCCATCGAGTTGGTGATGCCATCCAGCCATCTCATCCTCTGTCGTCCCCTTCTCCTCCTGCCCCCAATCCCTGCCAAAATCAGGGTCTTTTCCAATGAGTCAACTCTTTGCATGAGGTGGCCAAAGTATTGGCTTCAGCCTCAGCATCAGTCCTTCCAATGAACACCCAGGATTGGTCTCCTTTAGGATGGATTGGTTGGATCTCCTTGCAGTCCAAGGGACTCTCAAGAGTCTTCTCCACCACCACAGTTCAAAAGCATCAATTCTTCAGCAATCAGCTTTCTTCACAGTCCAACTCTCACCTCCATACATGACCACTGGAAAAACCGTAGCCTTGACTAGACAGACCTTTGTTGGCAAAGTAATGTCTCTGCTTTTTAATATGCTGTCTAGGTTGGTCATAACTTTCCTCCTAAGGAGTAAGTGTCTTTTAATTTCCTGGCTGCAGTCAGCATCTGCAGTGATTTTGAAGCCCCAAAAAATAAAGTCTGGCACTGTTTCCCTATCTATTTCCCATGAAGTGATGGGACCAGATGCCATGATCTTAGTTTTCTGAATATTGAGCTTTAAGCCAACCTTTTCACTCTCCTCTTTCACTTTCATCAAGAGGCTTTTGAGTTCCTCTTCACTTTCTGCCATAAGGGTGGTGTCATCTGCATATCTGAGGTTATTGGTATTTCTCCCAGCAATCTTGATTCCAGCTCATGCTTCCTCCAGCCCAGCATTTCTCACGATGTACTCTGCATATAAGTTAACTAAGCAGGGTGACAATATACAGCCTTGATGTACTCCTTTTCCTATTTGGAACCAGTCTGTTGTTCCATGTCCAGTTCTAACTGTTGCTTCCTGACCTGCATACAGATTTCTCAAGAGGCAGGTCAGGTGGTCTGGTATTCCCATCTCTTTCAGAATGTTCCACAGTTTATTGTGAGCCACACAGTCAAAGGCTTTGGCATAGTCAATAAAGCAGAAACAGATGTTTTTCTGGAACTCTCTTGCTTTTTCAATGATCCAGCAGATGTTGGCAATTTGATCTCTGGTTCCTCTGCCTTTTCTAAATCCAGCTTGAGCATCTGGAAGTTCACGGTTCACGTATTACTGAAGCCTGGCTTGGAGAATTTTGAGCATGACTTTACTAGCGTGTAAGATGAGTGCAATTGTGTGGTAGTTGCAGCATTCTTTGACATTGCCTTTCTTTGGGAATGGAATGAAAACTGACCTTTTCCAGTCCCGAGGCCACTGCTGAGTTTTCATATCTAATTCTCATCATTGCAAATTAAATGCAGAAATTACATATACTGATACAAACTATAAGAGAAGCAAAAGCTGTGATATAATTTTTTAAAATGTGGTGTTTAAACTTATCTCTGTATTGACACTATATTGCTATAAAACACTTTCTGATCATGAGTCTACTTGAATTTACCTGGGAGAAATCACAGTGTCAGTTCAATAAACTATCTTAGGTGTTGAGATTAAAGCTTCCTAGTGACAGTCAGGTACAATCAATATGAAGAAAAAAGGAGAAGGAATTCAGTGCTCCTGTTACTGATAAGTGCAAAAATGTGTCCGTATTAAAAATAGTTTGTAAACCAGATGCTTTTCATTACAAATATACTTGAGAGCATTAGAAATTTATATATCTTATTAGATAATTTATATGTATCATAAGATCATTTTAAAGAAAGTATTTTTAAAAAGACCATGATTTAACAAATTTGAAGGATACTGAAGTAAGAGAATTTGTAATAAATGGTAGACTGAAATATTGAATAATGGACCTCAGATATTATTTTAAAGATGACATGGAAAGAATGATTAGTTTTTTACGTGGCATTTAAAAAAATTGCACTATAGTTGATTTGCAGTGTGTTTTTCATATCTGATGTACAGCAAAGTGATTCAGTTATACACATATTCACATTCGTTTTAAAATTCGTTTCCTTTATGTTTCATCATAGGGTATTGAATTTAATTCCCTGTACTGCACAGTGGGGCCTTATTGTTTATCCATTATCTGTATAATGGTTTTCGTCTGCTAATCCCAAACTTGCACTCAATTCTTCTCCCACCTCCCTCCCTTTGGCAACCATAAGTCTGTTCTCTATGTCTGAGTCTGTTTCTGCTTTGAAGATAGTTTCATTTGTGTCATGTTTTATATTCCATATATAAGTGATTCATGCTAAGACACTTCAGTTGTGTCCCTCTCCGTGTGACCCTAGGGACTGTAGCCTACCGGGTTCCTTTTGTCCATAGGAGTCTCCAGGAAGGAATACTGGAGTAGGTTGCCATTTTCTCCTCCGGGGGATTTTCCCACCCGGGATCGAAACCAAGACTATGTCTCTTGCATTGGCAGATAGGTTCTTTACCACTAGTGCCACCTATCATATTGTATTTGTCTTTCTCTTTCTGACTTACTCAATACGATAATCTCTATGTCTATCCATGTTGTTATAAATGGCATTGTTTCACTTTTTTAATGACTGAGTAGTATTCCTTTGTATGTATGTACCGTATTTTCTTTATTCATTCTTCTGTTGATGGACATTTAGGTTACTTCCATGTCTTAGCTACTGTGAATAGTGCTGTTATGAACCTAGGTATGCATATATCTTTTTGAATTATAGTTTTGTCCAACTATATGACTTGGATGATGTGGCAACTCTATTTTTAGTTTATTGAGGAAGCTCCATACTGTTCTCCATAGTGACTGCACAAACTTAAATTCCCACCATTATAGGAGGTTCCCTTTTTCCTTCAGCCTCTCTAATATTTATTTGTAGACTTTTTAATGATGAAATAAACAGCCTAACCTGCTACTTAAAAGAATTAGTAAAAGAAGAACAAACAAAACAAATATCAGAGAGGAAATAAATAGAAATTAAAAAAAAGATAAGAAAAAAAATCAACAAACACAATAACTGGTTATTTGAAGCGGTAAATAAAATTGACACATTTCTGGGTAGGCTCACCAAGATTAAAAGAGAGAGGACCCAAGTAAACAAAGTAAAAAATGACAAGGGAGGAATAATTACTTGTAGTATAGAATATGAAAAAAGGGAATGAGAACAATTATATACAAACAAGTTTACCAACCTAGAAGAAATGGATACAGCCCACCAACACTGAATCAAAAAGAAAAGGGTAATTGAACAGACAGATCACTAGCTGTGAGATAGGATCTGTAATAACAACAAAAATAAAAGCAAAACAAATCAAAAAAAACTTCTGCAAGCCAAAGTCCAGGACCAGATGACTTTTTCGGTGAATTCTACCAAACACACAAAGAACTTATACTGATCCATCTTGAATTCTAAAAGATTAAAGAGGTGGGAATATTCCCAGAAACATTCTCAGTTCAGTTCAGTTCAGTTGCTCAGTCGTGCAGGACTCTTTGCGACCCCATGAATCACAGCATGCCAGGCCTCCCTGTCCATCACCAACTCCCGGAATTCACTCAAACCCACCTCCATCGAGTCGATAATGCCATCCAGCCATCTCATTCTCCGTCGTCCCCTTCTCCTCCTGCCCCCAATCCCTCCCAGCATCAGAGTCTTTTCCAGTGAGTCAACTCTTCGCATGAGGTGTCCAAAGTATTGGAGCTTCAGCTTTAGCATCAGTCCTTCAAATGAACACCCAGGATTGATCTCCTTTAGAATGGACCGGTTGGATCTCCTTGCAGCCCAAGGGACTCTCAAGAGTCTTCTCCAGCACCACAGTTCAAAAGCATCAATTCTTTGGCGATCAGCTTTCTTCACAGTCCAACTCTCACCTCCATACATGACCACTGGAAAAACCATAGCCTTGACTAGACGGACCTTTGTTGGCAAAGTAGTGTCTCTGCTTTTTAAGATACTATCTATGTTGTTCATAACTTTCCTTCCAAGGAGTAAAGCGTCTTTTAATTTCATAGCTGCCATCAGCATCCACAGTGATTTTGGAGCCCCTAAAAATAAAGTCTGGCACTGTTTCCACTGTTTCCCCATCTATTTCCCATGAAGTGATGGGACCAAATGCCATGATCTTAGTTTGCTGAATGTTGAGCTTCAAGCCAACATTTTCACTCTCCTCTTTCACTTTCATCAAGAGGCTTTTGAGTTCCTCTTCACTTTCTGCCATAAAGATGGTATCATCTGCATATCTGAGGTTATTGATATTTCTCCCAGCAATCTTGATTCCAGCTTGTGCTTCTTCCAGCCCAGCGTTCCTCATGATGTACTCTGCATATAAGTTAAATAAGCAAGGTGACAATATACAACCTTGACGTACTCCTTTTCCTATTTGGAACCAGTCTGTTGTTCCATGTACAGTTCTGATTGTTGCTTCCTGACCTGCATACATGTTTTTCAAGAGGCAGGTCAGGTGGTCTGGTATTCCCATCTCTTTCAGAATTTTCCACAGTTAATTGTGATCCACACAGTCAAAGGCTTTGTCATAGTCAATAAAGCAGAAATAGATGTTTTTCTGGAGCTCTCTTGCTTTCTCCATGATCCAGTGGATGTTGGCAATTTGATCTCTGGTTCCTCTGCCTTTTCTAAAACCTGCTTGAACATCTGGGAGTTCATGGTTCACATATTGCTGAAGCCTGGCTTGGAGAGTTTTGAGAATGACTTTACTAGCGTGTGAGATGAGTGCAATTGTGCAGTGGTTTGCGCATTCTTTGGCATTGCCTTTCTTTGGGATTGGAATGAAGACTGACCTTTTCCAGTCCTGTGGCCACTGCTGAGTTTTCCAAATTTGCTGGCATATTGAGTGCAGCACTTTCACAGCATCATCTTTCAGGATTTGAAATAGCACAACTGGAATTCCATCACCTCCACTAGCTTTGTTCGTCGTGATGCTTTCTAAGGCCAACTTGACTTTACATTCCAAGATGTCTGGCTCTAGGTCAGTGACTAGTCGGTACTAATCTGAAAGTTCAACTTCTTAAGTCACCAATTTCCAACACAGGAGTTTCACAATATGCAATGTCTATTTCTGTATTAATGTAAATTCTATCTTCTGATCAGTTTATTTAAAAAAGAAAAAAGAACATGGAATTTTATAAAGTTGAACTCAAGTTTCAAAGCTCTTTAAATAAGCTGTAAAAATAACCTTCAGTAGGAAAATCAAAGCTGGACTTGAAAAAATTAAATACTTCTCTTTTGTGTTTGATTCTTGTCTCTTTGGTCATTGTAAACTTAATTGAATGATATTATTACTTCTCAGCTGAACTTATGTTATTCTATATATACATTAACTGTGTTTTACTTTTTGTCTTGCTGAAAGCTACATGTTAGTTTTTAGTCATTCAGTTTTATTAAGTTATAAGTAGTGTTTTTGCCTGGAGAATCCCAGGAATGGGGGAGCCTGGTGGGCTGCTGTCTATGGGGTCGCACAGAGTCGGATACGACTGAAGTGACTTAGCAGCAGCAGCATACACTAAAATGAATGTATTCAAAATGAACAGTTTAAGTTTTAAAACAGGTGCACACTCATGAACTCATTACCACAATCAAGATAATAAATGTAACTATCATCCTCAGAATTTTCTTTTGCCCTTTGTGATGCCTCCTTTCAACCCTGTCTACTGCAGTCCTAAGACAGCAATTAAATGTGCTTTCTGCCCTTATACATTTTATACATTAGATTGTGTTTCCTAGAATTTTATATAGATGGAGACATAGTGTGTACTTTTTGTTGTCTGACTTCTCTCACTCAGCAAAATTATTTTGACATTCATCTGTGGTATGGTGTATATCAACAGTCACTTATTTTAATTGATCAGTAGTATTTGAATTTTTGTTTGTTTTTTGTAGGCACTGTATAGTCAGGTGTTGTGGCTTGATCCTTTTTGACAATGTTTGTCTTTTAATTGGGCTATCTCAGCTGCCCAATTTCCATTTTAGTATATCAATCTAATTAATTCCAGTTATCCATGGTATTCCGTTATGTCAACAAGTAGACTCACAGTTTCAAAGCAGCTAGCAACTACTGCGGCCTCTTGTCATATTTCATGGATTTGGTTGATAAGCAAGCAGTGAGACCAGTGAATTTAGATAGGTCATTACTCATGGTACAGTGAACAGCATGATATTCATATTTGCATTGGTTCCTCTGTGCCTGTTTGCCCACCACCCCACCTCACCTACCCATCACAAGGTTCCATGAAGGCAATAAGGAAAGAGTCTAAGTGAATACTACGTATGTGCTCAGTCATACCCAAGTCTTTGTGACCCCATGGACAGTTTGCCAGGCTCCTCTGTCTATGGAATTTTCCAGGCAAGAATGCTGGAGTAGGTTGTCATTTCCTTCTTCAGGGTATCTTCCCGACCAAGGGATCGAACCCCAGTCTCCTGTGTCTCCTCCATCGATAGGGAGATTCTTTACCACTGCACCACCTGGGAAGCCCCAAATACTATGTACATAGTTTTTGTCACAGAGAAGGAATACTTCTAATCTCATAAGAGAACAGATAAGGAGCTTTTCTCATAGGAAATTATCACCTTTATTACCTGTGGTCAGTAATCAAATCTGCCCTTTCTCCTGGAGGGATGTACTTGCTCTGGAATGCCTCCGGGGAGGAGAATGTAAGCAAATCTGTTACCTGCCCTGGGGCAGCTTTGCAAACATTCTTGCATAAAGCTGTCAATGCCCTTTGTTCAGAGGTTATGCAGAAATAGCAGACTCAGAAGAAATTATCTCCCAATGTACCAGTCCGAGTTCTATCAGGAAATATAAAAGCCACTTTAAGTATTTTGAAAAAGAAAAATATACATACAGGAACTTAGAGGCTTATGTGACCTTGGAAAGGCAGGACAGCAAAAGTTAGAGAAGCTCCAAACTATCAAGAACCTGGAAGTGTAGGCTGAGCAGGTAAGCTGATGCTGCAGATCAGTGGTCCCTATGTATAGAAGTGTTGAATTCTCAGGAGAATCCCTGAAAGCTGTTGGCAAAACTCCAAGTTTTCAGCCAGCTATCTGCCAATTCCCTTGTGCCTGTCCTCAGCAGCACCGGAGAATAATGGCATATCTTATTCTTTCAAATCTGTTTCAAGTATTTTTTTTGGCACAATCTGGGGCACTCTGGGAATTTGAGAAGGATAGCTACTGGTCTTATCCCTGTATTTTAGGAGAGTGTGTAGATATAGGAGGATGATGTTGAATTGACTGAAGATAATTTGTCAAAGTCTTTATTAATGTAAATTCTAATAGTTTTTCCTTTATAAACAGTACTTTAGTACATAACTTAGTTCATCTCCCTTTTGGCACATGTGGAAGGATTTCCGTTGGATTGATTCCTAGAAATGGGATGGTTCACAGTGTGTACCAATCTTGCATTTTGATGGATGGTACCAAATTCCTTTCCAAAAGCAATACTTTTCAAGGAGTAACCACAGGAGTATGGAAGGAGGGAAGGCCTGTTTGCACATGATTTAGGAACAGAAGTTGGTACTCAGGTCTGTTCTTCCTGGACATTGACTTAGTGGTGTCTTTGGATGATGAGTCTGTGAGGCAGTTGGAGAGAATAAGAAAGTGTGGTGGCTCTTTGATACCTTAAAACCCAATATCTGATATCAATCCCTTCACTATTCAGTAGGAAAGGAGAAATGAATGATTGAATGAATTCTTTGATAGGTGTTATACCAACAGGTTTCACATGGATTTTCCTATTTATTTGTCAGTATCATTCTATGAACTAGCATATCATTCTTACCATCCTTCTGGATGAGCTGTTGAGTCTCAGCTGCCAAGTATTTGTAACTTGTTGAAGATTATGCATTTAATAATGGTGTGTGCATGCTAAGTTGCTTCAGTCGTATCCAACTCTTTTCAACCAACTCTTTTCGACTGCCAAGCTCCTCTGTCCATGGGATTCTCCAGGCAAAAATACTAGAGTGGGTTGAAATGCTCTCCTCCAGGGAATCTTCCTGACCCAGGGATTGAACCTGCATCTCTTATGTCTCCTGCATTGGCAGCTGTGTTCTTTACCACTAGTACCACCTGGGAATCACTTAATAAATGATAGGGATAAGATTCAAAAATGTCTGTGAAAAATTATGGAACCTATGTTCTTTTCTGTGTATGTCACAGACATTTTCCTTTCTGATAAACTTCCTTGAGCCTCTTGCTATTCTTTTAGGATTGTTTTACTTTCTTCAAGATTGCCTGTGTATATTGGAAAGAACTCAGATTCTGTGTTGTTATTGTTCAGTTGCTCAGTTGTGTCTGACTCTTTGCAACCCCATGGACTGCAGCACACCAGGCTTCCCTGTTCTTTACCATCTTCTGGAGCTTGCTCAAACTCATGTCCATTGAGTCGGTGATGCTATCCGAACATTTAATCCTCTGTCATCCCCTTCTCCTCCTGCCTTCAATCTTTCTTGGCATCAAGGTGTTTTCTAATGAGTTGGCTGTTTGAATCAGGTGCCAAAGGATTGGTGCTTCAGCTTCAGCATTAGTTTCCAATGAATATTCAGGACTGATTCCCTTTAGGATGTACTGGTTTGATCTCCTTTTAGACCAAGGGACTCTCAAGGGTCTTCTCTAACACCACAGTTCAAAAGCATCAATTCTTCAGCACTCAGCCTTCTTTATGGTCCAACTCTCACATCCATACATGACTGCTGAGAAAACCATAGCTTTGACTAGATGGACCTTTGTCAGCAAAGTGATGTCTCTGCTTTTTATATGCTGTGTTTGTCACAGGTTTTCTTCCAAGGAGCAAACATCTTTTAATTTCATGGCTGCAGTCACCATCTGCAGTGATTTTGGAGCCCAAGAATAGAAAGTCTGTCACTGTTTCCATTGTTCTTCCTTCTGTTTGCCATAAAGTGACAAATATTTGAATTTAAAGTTTGTGTCTCATCTTCACCATTTACTATATGGGTGATTTTTGAGCAATTCTTTTAAGCTCTCTGAATTTTAGTTCCAACATTTATAAAACAGATATAACAATATGTACCTGGCAAGGTTGTTGTGGGAATTTGAGATGATATATACAACATACTTAGCACATTGTAACCACATCGATTGTGTTGACCTGTGATCATGGAGTAAGAGGGTAAAACACTTAGAACCTAGGACTAGTGTATGTTGAATACTGTGAAATCAGATGCAAAACTGTGCATGCTGCTGTCAGTCATGTGTGTGATGGCATAAATATGGACTTTTGAAGTTGATATTTCTAATGATTTAAAGTCATACATTAAATAGGATATATCTCTTCACAAATGAAAGCAAGCTGAGAAGAAGAGGGGAAAATGTTTTCAAATAAAAAATATGTACTAGAATAGGATGCATAGACAAGACTACAAATCCAACCTAAAATATAATTAATTTACTTTTATTTTTTCTTCTTAAGGAAAGGTAACTGGTAACACTCTATTACTGTGCCTTTTTCTCTCTTACCTTAATGCAGATGAGGTAGGAAATTGAAAACAGATTGAAATCTTGGTGTTGTGCTAGTGATATTTGTGTTAGAATCAAATATATATCCTTGACTGCTTGCTGAAAATGTGAACGCACTTGAAAAATTTTCTACTTATTACTGCCATGTGTTTAAACTGACCAAAATTTTTGATGCAAGATTTGTATTTTTTTCAAACTATCAAATCAATAAAAGTCTTTAATTTGGTTACCACAACATATTTTAGCAATATACTTCTAGTTTTATAGCACTTAGATGAATTTAAATGTAACTATAATTAACATACAGAGAAGGCACTGGCACCCCACTCCAGTACTCTTGCCTAGAGAATCCCATGGATGGAGGAGCCTGGTGGGCTGCAGTCCATGGGGTCACTAAGAGTTGGACACAACTGAGCGACTTCACTTTCACTTTTCCCTTTCATGCATTGGAGAAGGAAATGGCAACCCACTCCAGTGTTCTTGCCTGGAGATTCCCAGGAATGGGGGAGCCTGGTGGCTGCCATCTATGGGGTCACAGATTCTGTGACATGACTGAAGGAACTTAGCATAATTAACATATGCTAAATTTATTAGTTTAATTGCGTTGATACCTTTCTTTCGGGTAGTTTTCTTGATCTTGAGGAGTCTTGGAAAAGGATACTGTATTTTTATCTTATAATGTGTGGCTACCCATTTGCTCATAATTTCCTTTTCCTCAAAAATTTGTCTTGAAGGAGTGTAAGTGTAATTTTTGAATGAATATAGAATGCTTTTTAAAATTTGAAATATAGAAATGATAAATGTATATGCTTAGTGTCTGTTATCAATATCTTATGGCTTTATCTCTTCTTTGCCAGAGGTAATTTTCTACCAGTTGTTGTTATACTTGCATTGAATAGAGTTTGTATCTCACTTTTTCATTGTGTGATTATGAACAAACTATTTTTCTTGTATGTATATAAATTATATACATACAAGAAATATAAATTACTTTTTATTACTTTTATTCTTAAAATACTATGCATCATTTCATAGAAAATTAATGGCATGGATATGTACCAGAAAGTAGATTAAAAAAGTCCTAATTTAATGGTTCATTTCCTGAAATTGTTATGTCTCTCAGAGGTAATAATGTTCACTGGTGTATGCACTGCTCTGCTGTGAAATAACACTGGGGCATCTCAAGCCGTGAGGGTTAATGTGACACTAAGACAGATAAACTGGGTCATAATGCATACATGTTAGTGCTGGTATTCAGATTTATACTGTATTCAGGCTGAGCTTTTACCTTTACACATTAAATAATTATCTTTACAAAAAAATAGTGTTATAGATAAATTTTGACCTGGAGATATTTTCATGACTTTTCTGTTTATATGTTTTCAGTGAAGTGAAGGAATCCAGTAAGTTATAATAATTATTGCTAATGGAGGGGAACAGGGTAGGATTAATTCCAATCTTGCAGGGAGGGAAGATTTTTATATATGCTTGTAGTTACGCTTCCCTGGTGGCTCAGACGGTAAAGCGTCTGCCTACAATGTGGGAGACCTGGGTTGGATCCCTGGGTCGGGAAGGTCCTCTGGAGAAGGCAATGGCAACCCACTCCAGTACTCTTGCCTGGAAAATCCCATGGATGGAAGAGCCTGGTAGGCTACAGTCTGTGGGGTCACAAAGAGTCAGACACGTCCGAATGACTCCACCTTAACTTCCACATTTAGTTATGGCTGCCTCTGATGTTCCGAATTACATTGCTTTTAAATATCTGACTTTCAGTATTAACTCAGTATCTGGAAAGCAATGAAAATAATTGGCTGTTTGGAATGTTTATGTATATTTTGATGTGTACCTTGGTATTTACTGGAATAAATCTTATCTCAGTGATAAGATTTGGTAACCCTTTAACATGACAAATGGAACAAGTTCTAAGGTAGGAGGGTACTTGTTTGTTAGCACTGCTGTAACAGAGTTCCACAAAGTGGGTTGCTTAAACAGCATAAATACACTGTCTTGTATTTCTGGAGGTAGATGTCTGAGATCAAGGTATTAACAGGGCTGGTTCCTTTGAGGGTTGTTAAGAAGATTCTGTTCCTTGCTTTTCCTCTTGGTTCTGATGAATTGCTGGCAGTCTTTAGCCTTCCTGGCTTATAGAAGCATCACCTAGATCTTACATCTTCACATAGCATTTATGTGATATTTATGTCCAGATTTCCCCTTTTTATAATAATGGAAGTTATATTGGATTAGGAGCCCACCCTACTTCATTATGGGCTTCCCAAGTAGCTCAAACAGTAAAGAATCTGCCTTTAATGCAGGAGAACCAGGCTTGATCCCTGAATTAGGAAGAGCCCCTGGAAACGAGCATTGCTACCAATTCCAGGATTCTTGCCTGGAGAATTCCATGGAGAGAAGAGCCTGGTGGGCTACATTACAGTCCATGGGGTCACAAAGAGTCAGACACAACTGAACAACTAACACATGCACTACTCCATTATGACCTCATCCTAACATCTGCAACAACTCAATTCCCAAATAAGGTTGTATTCTGAAGTACTGCAAATTTTTGCTTCAGTATAAACTTGGGGGAGACATGACTTAACCCATAATGGAGAGTATTACACATGGGAAAGATTGAGGGCAAGAGGAGAAGGGGACAACAGAGGATGAGATAGTTGGATGGCCTCACTCACTGAATGAACATGAGTTTGAGCAAACTATAGGAGATATTGAAGGACAGGGGAGCCTAGCATGCTGCAGTCCATGGGGTTGCGAAGAGTCAGACACGACTTAGTGACTGAACAACAATTCCCTTCTTAAACATGGATCTTGAAATTCAACCTAACCTCTCCCTCTCTTTGAACTAAATACCAGTTCAAAACATGGAAGAATTTAAAGGAAAAACTGTGCTTAAGATCTTCAAATTTCATGGCAGAAAATAACACTTAAGTATACTGAAGCCAAAGTGACAATTATCTAGTGCTCACTCAAAGCTATTTTTAGTAATGTTGACTCCTATCTTTTCTTAAAGATTTTTGAAGCTTTTAAAGGTTTTAATTTTCAACATTTCTTTCAGCAAATGACATGTTAGTCAAGAATCTTGGTAAAAAAAAATAAGTAAGGATAAGGTTCATCATCATCGTTTAGTTCAGTCATGTCTGACTCTGACTCCATGGACCATAGCCTGCCAGGCTCCTCTGTCCATGGAATCCTCCAGGCAAGAATACTGGAGTGGGTTGCCATTTCCTTCTCTAAAGGATAAGATTTAGATAAATGCAAAAAAGGCCCTGTGCAGGCACTGTAAAGGTTTGTTGCACCAACCAGTGATAACAAGTATTTGAGAAATAAACAGAAAACTACACAGGTAATTGTTTGATTTGTTTTATTGAACATCACAGGACATAAATTTATAGACATTCTTGATTCATTTGTTAACTTAATTAATGAGCAGTTGTAGTTATTGTATTTTTAATATGGTAAATATCATTCTAGGCAATTGTGATAGATTAATGAAAGGAAAAGACAAATGGCCTTCCAGTTTCAAAGCTTACATTTAGGGAAAAGATGGAAGCTATAAACACTGAATGTAATAAGTCAGGAGTCTCAATTTTACCTTGCATAAAATGGAAACTGTAATTGAACCTAGCTTGTAGATTTGTCATAGGATTAAATAAAATAGCATATGTAAAACTCTTGGCAAAGTATGTGTCACATAAAAGGCACTCTAATAATAATAATGTTATAAATGATGAATCTCAATGAAGATAATGGTGATAATCGCTAGACATAATCCATGTTTAAATCTTACCACTTCTGTGTTTGAGAAATAACGTGAGGGCCTCACTGACATAGCATGAATAACTAGCCCTCGGGCATCATCTGTGACAAGTACTAAAATGAGAAGATAAAACAAGATGTGATGGACATTCAAAACAATAGATGACTTTTACATAATACACAAGTGCACACATGCATCAACCAACCCAAATATTTTTGTCAGATTCAAAAACATTCGTTATAAATAAAATACGTTTCTACTTACCAGTGGAATTTCTTGCCAGTCTGAGTAGCTATTTACTGAACATTTGAAACATTTATTAGGCTAATTGGAAAGCTGTGATGATCTTTTGATATTTGGTGTTTATATCTCATTCTTTGAAGTTATCTGACAAAATCATCCCCTTACTTTTTAAATCACCCATTAATTCCCCTGCAAATTTGAAGATTATAAATGTGAATGAAGTAAGCCTTAAATATCTTATTTTTAATTGCTTAGTAAATGTCAGTTTTCCTTTCTCCTTTTTCCTTTCACATAGCTGTAGTTTGAATTGGTGGTGGTGGTGATTTAGTTGCTAACTTGTGTCTGACTTTTGCGACCCCCTGGACTCTAGCCTGCCAGGTTCCTCTGTCCTTGGGATTCTCCAGGCAAGAATACTGGAGTGAGTTGACATTTCCTTCTCCAGGGGTTCTTCCCAACCCAGGAATTGAACTGCGGTCTCCTGCCTTTTGAGCAGATTCTTTACCGACTGCACTATGAGGAAAAATTTCCTGTTTTCTTTGCTGCTATTCAAGTTTAGTGATGAGTATGATTAGATTCAACTTAATTGCATATTCAAATGTAGAACTATTAAGATACCACATACATACCTACCGTTTAATTGTGAACACATTATTCACTTGTTCTCTAAATTCAAAATCATAACTCTTGACCAAATTTGAAGGTTTACATTTTTTTCTTTTTTTGTAAAGATCACTCTGGTTTTGAATGTTTCAATATGATTCCGTCAACTTTTTTTTTTTGATCAGTGATTTTTTAAAATCTTTAGTCATTTGTGATAGTATTATATTCCTTACAGTTGAAATTTAATGTGTTCCTTTGCTTTTCTTGACTTTTCCTTTTAACACATAATTCCTTTTAACTAATACATATAACATGAAAAGAATTTAAAGACGCCTTGTAGTCTCTTTGAAGAAGAGAAGAAAATCTGTATTTCTCTTTTTCTCATTTGTACTTCTTAAGTCTCAAATACTCAATGTCAAGGGAAAAACAAGTGTTTAGGTATTTTATATTCATTTCATAACCTAAAAAATTTGGAGATTGAAATTTTACTGTAGATTCTGTAATTGTGCAATTGAGGAAATGAATGAACTATGTTGTTCAAAGTAGCTTACAGTTTTATTTTTCTACATTTTAAAAGAGTAGATCAATCTGAGTGAGACATCGTTTGGTTAAACAAAATTGAGACTATTTATGTAGCTATGCTCTAAATTGGTCTTTTGGGTCTTATGTGCTTTGAATATTGAAATCGTATAACTTACTGAAATGTTCTAGGTAAAAGCTTTTAGTTTTTATTGCTCATTTTCCTGTGAAATACCTATTTATTTGTAAATATAAGGATTCCAAGGGTGTTAAACACTTCCACAGGTTTGTAGAAGTAAATATATATCATTAAATGATGTATTAATTATAAAGCATATAGTTCAGGGTCTGGCACAGTAGCGATTAAGGAACTGTTAGCTGTTACTGTATTATTTATAAAGCATATTTTTGACGTTCTAATAAGTAATACAGATATGTTATTTTCCAAAACTAGGTTCCACAAAAATCAATTATATATTTGCATATGTAATTTATACACAAATGAATGTGTACAGTCTATGTGTATATATGCAATATATATGTGAAATTTATTTTAAAAGCTTTTAAAAATATTTTCCTTATAAATGGACACTACTCTTGATTTCAGACCTTTAATTTTCTCACTTGTCCTTTCACTTTAGGTGTCCATTGGTGGTTTTTTATTTCAATTGGATCATTTTTCAATTGGAAATTTTTGAGAAGACCATGAAGTTCCCCTAAAGACTGTATAGTTAATTATATAGAACTACAATTTTGTTGGGGATGGAGGAAATATGTCCTTTGGGCTCCTTTCAGTAGTAGTCAGCCAAATGAGCTATTTCCTGATAAAGTTAAAGCATTAGAAATAAAATGTGTTTGTAGCTCCCTGATAGGCAATTAAACTGCAATAATGAACTCAAGGTAATTTATGAAATTAAACACATGAATACATTGTAAAATATATTCTCAGAATAATCAGGCATTGGCTTAACTTGCATCTTGATGTAGTATCATTTTAGAAACTCTTGAAGAACAGTTTACATATAGAATCTGGAACAGTGCTGTCCAGTAGAACTTTCTGTGCTATTAGAAATGTTCTCTGTGATATTAAAATTACCAAATGTGACTGAATAGCTAAATTTTAAATTTTATTTAATTTTCATTAATTTGAATAGTCACGTGGGTTATAGACTCTGTTACTGAACAACACTGATCTAAATAATCATTTTCCTATCTATTTCCATCAGTATTGTAATCATTACATTATATGCACTATCACTAAAATATCTATGTAATGTACTAATTCACAAAAATACATTTTTATGAATATTTACAGTATTAGACAAAAAGCAATAGTCATGTCATAATTGTTGAACTTAATTTGGAATCAGTTGTTTCTCAAAATGTTAGATCACATCTTGAGCCAAAGTAATTTTTAAAATAATATATGTCAATTTTAATGAAGCAAAATAATGCATTTTTATATGTCTGTCACATGTTACAGACTGGATATTTATTCTGAGAGCTAGATTTATTTGTTGAGGTGATTTTAACATATTGGGGATAAACTTGAGGACAGTTACTATAAACAGGATCCAAGCACTCAACAAATATTTGATAAATTAATGAATCGGCCTATATAGTAAAAAACATTAAAAATGTATTATTGGCTATATTAACCCTTTTCCTAAAACATTAGAGGACATACAGTGAAACCTCAATTTTCAACCCAGGCAGATTCTATTATAGCATCTGTGGTATGTTACAGAAATATTGATATCTTCTCATTAAACTCATTATGGACCTTTTCTCATAGATGTCACATGACTTTTTAAATTTATTGGCAGAAAGATATATCTTTACTCTGGGGAAAAAAAAGTCATTTTATATGGATAGTAGAAAGCATTGTTTACTATTACTAATATAAAGAATCATATTAGAATGGCATAAATTTTATTTCCAAACATGAGGTAAGATACCCCTGTGATTTTTAAACTTTGAAAAATCTACCAACTGCAAAGCTCCTGAGCTACTGCAGATTGTCGACAACTCTATTTGTTGGGACTAATCACTGTTACAGCTCCAGCAAATAAATGTTGAAACAGACATCTCAGAATGAACTGGAGCCAGGAAGCAGAAATGAAGCCGTGGCTAAAACATTTAAATAATAACAAACAAAACTTACAGGATACAATCAATACTAAAACTAATTTATACGACAAACAACATTGGGATACCCACTTCATAAACAATGAAAAAAATGCATGCAGCCCATTTTCTTCCTTACAAAGTGAACATAAGATGATATGTACTGGAGCTCATAAAAGTTTGTTGAAAAACAATTTCCCATGGGTCTAACACATTTTTGTAAGTTTTGCTGGCAGATGTACTGACTGACTTTCTTTTAAAATATCTTTTCAAAAATGCTTGCCTGTATAGCAGTCGGTCTGTACAGACAAGGAAGATGCAGTGTCTTTTTTCATGACTTATAGCCTTGCAAACTTGAGATATATTCTCCTGCAACAAAGGACAGGCATGCCTACTGCCCCTTATAAAAAACTCAATTTGCCTAAGATTATGTGTCTTCTATAATCTAATGAATTGTGTGTGTGGATACTAAGCACATCTTTGCATCACCCTGTGGGAATTGAGGCATAGGAAACTGCCTCAAGAAAATACTGATTCACTATCTACTGCTACCCCTGTGTGGAATGAAGTCTTCTTTCTGTGACCCAGAAATTTGTCTTCTGCCAGCATTCATGAACATGCCTGGTTTACTTATTACTTCACAAGTAGATTAAAATCTCAGACATTTCACAGTTCTTTACACAGTTTCATCATTCTTAAAATTTTCTAGGCATCTTAAAACTATGGAAATCTTAATAATTTAAAAGTATGTTTTAAAATTTTAGTCTCTTGTGTGGATTAAGTCAGAATGTATATTATATACATATGTATATATATAATATTCTGTCAATTATATATGTATAGAAAGTATCCATATATGGACATAATATTTATAATTGTCAACAAAAGACTGTCTATATACAAAAATATGTACATTTATTATTTTTATGACTCTAGCTATTTCTCTCACATAAATATCAATTCAATGTTAGAGTTTTGGTATAAATGTATAAATCAAGACAGAAAATAAATTATTAGAATAGCCCCTTCAGTAATATTTGAAAAAAAGGAATGCTGTTTTATTTCTAAAACAGAAGGTACTATTAAAAAAATGCAAATCACTAGAATGCAAATGACATAAGTATATCTCAAATACAGTAATTTTTGTCCAAAGTATTTAGATCAACAGTCACAGTGTCCATGGGTAAGATATTTGGACAAGTCTCACAAGGCTACAGTCATGATGTCAGCCAACTTGGGTCTCATCTGAGGCTCCTCTTCCCAGCTCAGCATTGCCAGGGTTGAGTTCCCTGGAGCTGTGGAATTCACACTGGCTTTGACTTTGAAGCCAGTTGGTCACACTTCTCAGATGCTTAATCTTTTTTAAAGGCTCCTCTGATTAGGTCAGGCCCACCAGGACAGTCTTCTTTTATTATTGATGGAAAGACAACTCATTATCAAGCAAACTGCATGATATCCCCTTATATTCACAGGTTCCTTCTACACTCAAAGGGAAGAGGGGCATATACAGAACATGAACATCAGTGGGTGGACTCTTGGAAGCCCCCATAGAATTCTCCCTAGTGTGATAACAGATAAATGTGTCATCAATAAAATGTGCATTGTTAATAGACAATGGTAATAAAAATTAGATACATATGTAATTAAAAACTATACAAATGTGCAAATATTTTTGTTTTAGTAAACTCCTACTATGTATGATATTATTATCCAGAAAAATAGTGTTTCCATTATTCCGCCTTCCCAGTTTCCTTTTCTCTTTATTTCACTTGATTCCTGTTTCTCTGCCTCTAGAAGGGCTTTTAACAGTGGCCTTCCATCTTCGTTTCTTCAGAAATTTCAAAATATTTTGAAGATTATTATTATTTCTTGACATAATTCCTATTTTCTTTTTTTTTTCTTAAGTAATGATTAATAGATAAACCAATAGCAATCTTTTCAATAAAAGTGCAATCTTAAATTACTGAGGTCATTTACAAATAAAAACTTTAAAGTTGAAAACAACATTAAAACAGAAAATGAAATATCTTGACTCACATGGAATTTTTGTTTCTCTTAATGTAAATTTTTAGTTTAGAGAGAATATTTAAAAAGTGAAATATCAAATAGAATACTTTTAAGAATGATAGACCAGTGTATTCTTAATTTCTCATTGATAGTTTAGTAGGGCAATATTCTTTTAAAGGGATCCCTGTGGCTTAGTTGGTAAAGAATCTGCCTGCAGTGCAAGATACCTGGGTTCTTTACCTGGGTTTGGAAGTTCCCCTGCAGAAGGAAACGACTACCCACGTCAGTATTCTTGCCTAGAAAATGCCATGGACGTTGGAACCTGGCGGGCTACAGTCCATGGAGTCACAAAGAGTCAGACACAACTGAGTTCCACCAAACCATACTTTTAAAAAGCAAGGTAATCCCAGAAAGCAGCCATCAGTTTTTACTTTTTCAGTGAACAAAATGATAAAATGAATTAAAGTCAGTTTACAGGAGTTACCAATGAAAACAAACTTAAATATTATAACATAAAATTTATAAATGCATGAAACTCCATTTTAAAGCAGAGTAATGGATGTTCATTGGAGGGACTGATGCTAAAGCTGAAACTCCAATACTTTGGCCACCTCATGAGACGAGTTGACTCACTGGAAAAGACTCTGATGCTGGGAAAGGTTGGGGGCGGGAGGAGAAGGGGACGACGGAGAATGAGATGGCTGGATGGCATCTCCGACTCTGTGAACATGAGTTTGAGTGTACTCCGGGAGTTGGTGATGGACAGGGAGGCCTGGCGTGCTTTGATTCATGGGGTCACGGAGAGTCGGACACGACTGAGCGACTGAACTGAACTGAATGAGAGTCCCTTGTACCGCAAGGAGATCCAACCAGTCCATTCTAAGGGAGATCGATCCTGGGTGTTCATTGGAGGGACTGATGCTAAAGCTGAAGCTTAATACTTTGGCCACCTCATGCGACGAGTTGACTCACTGGAAAAGACTCTGATGCTGGGAAAGGTTGGGGGCGGGAGAAGGGGACAACGGAGAATGAGATGGCTGGATGGCATCAAGGACTCTGTGGACATGAATTTGAGTGAACTCCGGGGGTTGGTGATGGACAGGGAGGCCTGGCGTTCTGTGATTCATGGGGTCGCGGAGAGTCGGACACGACTGAGCGACTGAACTGAACTGAATTCTTCATTAACATAAATGTGATATAATTTTCTAGTGGTGACTTCCAACCACTTTATTTGGTTAGAATACCCTAGTCTTATAATAACTGTATTTTTCCTTCTAAATGCAGGAGAAATTGGTAGACAGAATATATGGCTTCTTAATTAGTATGATTTGAGAAACCTAAAGCCACGAAATGTTTGTTTTGAGCAGAAAGCTTGTCCTAAACTTTTGTGTGGGATGTCATTCTTTCTGAATAAGTGATCTGTTAAAATAAAAATGTTGTACCAGTTCCTAACCAATTTCCAGCTTGCTAGCTGAATAAATTATGTAAAAGGAGTCAGGGTGGTGAGTGCAGGGCACAGCATCAGTGTGTTTTGACAGAGAAGTTACAAAACGCGAATGACCTCTGGCTTAGAAAGTGCACAATGAAATATAGCATCCCAGTAGTGAATTTTGAATATCCAGGGAGCAATGATACACTCAGGCAGACCTGGAGAAGATCACAGAAAAAGACATGACAGGAGTACACCAAAGGGTGTAAGAGCATTGGAAAACAAAAACTGTGTTACATTTTACACTTTAGTTTTGGGTCTGCCAAATGTAAAACACAGGGTTCTTTAGTACAAGCCCTGGAAATCTATTTTGCTCATTTCATTAAAAAAAAAAAAAGTAAGATTATGCACTAGCTTACAGAAATAAAGGGAAAGTGAAGCACCAAACAGATCTCAAGAAGAGCAGACAAATGGTGATATCAGAGAACTGTGGTAGCAGAACCAGCTAAATTTGCAAGGCCCCAGTAAAAAATAACAAATGCAAAACTCTTTGCATAAAAATTAATATTTTTAACATAGTAATAGCTGAACATTAAATCCAGTTCAGGCCCCTTCTAAGAACTAGATCCTTTGTAACTGCAGAAGATGCAAGCTCCAACTCCCAGTGGCCCCTCAACACAAGGCCATCACCCACAGGGTCACCATGACTTAACTGGAGAAAGCAGAGTCTTCTGGGCCAAGGTTCTAGGTTGTTTTTCACTGGATCCAATGAGGAGACCTCACTGCATTAACAGGCAGCCAGAGCCTGTTGAGTGGTTGCTTATTAAAATTCCTGTAACCCAGCATTGCTCCTCAAACTACGGCCCCACCTCTAGAGAGGGCCTCATTCAGGAGCTTCTCGGCCCTGAGAGTGAGCAGAGGTTCCGGAAGGATACACAGCACAGGATTCACAGTCGCTGGCCACCTTCCACCACTAGAGACAATTTAACATCTGAGGGAGGCTGGGAGGAAAGGAGGGACCAGCCCTCTCTGCCCTGCCTAATGTGCCCCAGCTCTGCTCCTATAAGGAAAGTGATAAGTATCTGGAAACCCAGGGTACCAGGGCCTACCCTGCGTCCATGATCCTTGGCAAGCCCTTCCACTCACCCCCTTAACCACACTGGGTGGGCACAGAGCAGAAGGAAGCCTGAAGCCCTGAAAAAGGCTTTAAAGCACAAGCCTCTGCAAGGGCCCCTCTAGGGAACTTCAGGACATGGCTCCTGTTCTGCCAACTTCCAGGGCCTGTGAACATCTGGGGGCTCAGTGCCTTAGGATCTGAGCAGCACTGTGTTCCTAAGGCTGAGTCCCACCAGCTAGCTCATCCAGAACTAGCCTCATTTTGGCATCTTTGAGACAGGGTGCTGGCCCTAAGCCTACACATCTAGAGAGGACAATCAAAGGGTTCAAGGCCCAGACATTAAAAGCTGGGGGGGATGGGAGGGACATGCGCCCACAGCTGCAAGGGACCATTTCAGGGGAAGGGCAGTGGGGGCAGAAGAGAGTAGGGGTACGTGTGCAGGTAAAGAGGAGGAGGGAGTGGTGGCTTAGGACAGAAGCACCAGGGAGCCTCTTCCAGTTCAGCACCAGGCTCCCCCAGGGGCCTCCCCAATACTGAACATTAAAGCTGCACCCTGAGGGATCTGGCCCCAGACTAGGCAAAGGCTCAGTCCTCAGCTAGAGAGTATGAAATTGAGGGGCTCCGCTGGCAAGATGGGCACTGTGGTTCTACAGTAACATAAGCTGAAGACAACAGAAAAACAGTAAAAAAAAATCCCAATACAGTAACACTATTCAGATGCCACCCTGCTCCCTTCCCTGCCTCTCAGAGTGATGGAGTGGAACAGAGGAAGGACCCTTGAAAAAAAAAAACCTAGCATAAAACTTGATCAGCTCAGGAGGAAGGGTCAAAGCCCCCATCATCTTGCGGAGGGGCTCAGGGAAGGCCTCAAAGCCCTCAAACTGAACCAAGAATGCAAGCCCGCCCTCTAGCGGACAGCGGCAGCGCAGCCAGTTCTACATGATCAGAGGAAGGGCTGCTTGGCTGGAGGAAGCAGGGGAGACAAAGTCACAAGCTCTGAACCAGAGCAAGCACAGACCCCCAAACAGGACTGCCCCACCCCATGAGGCGTCGGTCCAGGTCCAGTGGCTGTAAACCTGACATACAGTCTGTGAGCTGCCTATGTCTGTAAATAAAGCCCCACCTGACCATGCAGGGGGCTGAGGGTAGAGATGCCTGAAGCCACTGTGCACTTAGCCTGCCACTAGCCCCGTGCCCCCAGTGGGAAAGCCTTCCCTGGCTCAGGGCACGTGACAGGTCAGTTTTAAATATGATCTGTTCTTTCAAAGAAACAAAATGAAAAGAGAAAATTTTAACAACAAGGTCCGTGAAGCTTCACATCCTTAATGCGTTCGCTGTCAAGTTCAGTGTCAGAAGCAGCAGGGGACTACGAGGCCCAGCCCACCCAGAGCCCTTCTAGGCAGAGTGCAGTGGGATGACAAACTTGCAGCCGAAGGGCGAGTGGTAGTTGATGCCCACCTCCTGGAAGACCTGCTAGGGAATGCTGATGTCGCACAAATAGACGCGACCCGCATGCTCCCCCAGAGGCAGAGGCAGGCCCAGAGCCAGTGACCACTTGGCATCGATGCCCTGTTCACCTTCAGGCACAGGAGGGTCTATGCTGAATACTGGCTCCCGGTTCTGGTTGGCCCAGGCCACAGCTGCCTTGTACCAGGGCTGATCCCGCAGGAAGGCATTCTCGGGGCAATCCAGACAGTTGATCACCAGGTCCACAGGGCTAGTGGGCAGATCTTTGAGGCTAGACACTTGTTGGCCCTGGGTCTTGCTGAAGAGAGACAGCTCATTGGTAATGGATTCCCGCATCTACACGAAGTTGGGCAGAAAGAGGATGACCTGGACATCGTGGTTGGCTAGGTGCCTTCCACAGCAGATGCCCTGAGCCCCCTTCACGTGAGGCCCACATAGCAGGGCCACTGTAGGCCTCTGGTGAACGTTTTTGGGATTCAGCCTGTTGGGTCCTCTGAGCAGGGTCAATGCCATCTGACTGGCACACATGCCTGTCATCTTCAGTCTCTGCTCCAGAGTCAAGCCATGCTTCTCAGCCACAACCAACAGCTTTTTATTCAGCTCGTAGGAAATACTTGGGACAACCAGGCCAGAGTCTGTGCAGAACTCCTTGCTCACATTGTGGGGCACTGTGATCCGACGGTAGACAATGGGCTCTGACTCTAGGATGTTGTCATCGTGGCGGTACCGAACAGGTCTCTCATTTGGGATGCCCCGGGAACAGGTACCACTTCTCCTGTCATAGGTATCAATTTCCTCAAACACAGCTGCCTTGTCAAAAAGGGCCAGGTTCCCTTCAAAATCAAAATCTGTGTCTGGGATCTCCTCAATATCATCCCCAAAATACTCATCATCTTTATTCTTCATCTGGCCATTCTTTGAGCCACTTTTCTTTGGAGTTGCCTGATTTGGGTGCCTGCTACTAGATGACCAAGAGTTGTGCTGACGACAGAAACTTTTGGACTGACTCAAGGATTCCATGTGCCTGTCCACATAGCTCTTTGAGCACTGCTGCTGCTGGGGAGAGACGGCAACATCTTGGCTCTTCACATCTGTCCTCCTGGGGATGTTCTGAGGAACACTGCTCAAAGAGGCTGGCTTCTTGACCAACTTGCCTGTGCCATTTTGATTGATACCAACTTGGCAACCAACACCAGAGGAGCCTAATTCTGTCTGATGAAGGTCTCCAAAATGCTGGGTTTCTCCAGGGCCTGGTATCTCCAGAATTTTTAATTCTGTAATGTCACCTGCCCTGAAAGTGACTTCTGGCACAAGGCACTTCACTCCATTGTGGAAAGGCCAGGTGAGAGAAATGGTTTGGCTGACCTGATCCACTGCTGACACTCTTCCCTGATAGACACCCAAGCTATCTCCACAGTTGATGGACACAATACTGCCCAGCCAATCTGTAGTCATGCTTCAGATGTGAGATTACTGTGGAGAGAAGGAATCATGCAGTGTACACTAACAACAGTAAAGAATCAAGGGGAAGTCTCCAGGAAGAGCAGAAGCTGCCCCCTGGCAGCTATCACTAATTTCTCAGCCACCCTCTCCTCTCAGACTCCAGTTCATCTCCGTCCCCCAGCCATCTGTCATGGATGTGGTACTCGCATTCTTCCCTGCCACCGTTCTCCACTGTGCAAAAGGAAACTGAGGCAGGCAGCAATGAGGGGGTGGGCTGCAGGAGCCAATAACAAAGCTAAACTAAGAGCCTAGGCCACTAATGCCTCACACCTCCCACATTCCTCGACTGTTGACAGTCCCGCTCGCTTGACCTCCACCTCAAACCATACCCCGGAGGCAAGTGCTAGTAATGGGCCCCCGCGCACCCGAAGCGGCCCCCATCTCGAACCCACTGCTCTAGAAGTCTCCCAAATTATTCACTTCAGTGATTCTAGGAAACTTTTTTTGAAAATTGTTTTCAGGTAAACTTTCCAACGTTAATTATTATAATATTCTACTCTTCTATCAAATGAAGAATAAGGTAAAATATGTTTTAGATGAAAACAGAAAAAAGGATCATAGAAATTACTCTAAGGTAAGATTAACTTATATTTTCCAATCACTTATGTATTTATGACCTTTGGAGTCTGGCTTAGTGAGCTCATTGAATTTTTGCCATGTAGCTGTTTCTAGAGAGATTACAGGAGTTAGTGTTGTAGGAAGGGGGAGGCCCCCCTACAGGGCCCCAAGAGCGGGCTCTTGTCTAACAATGGGAAAAGAATTGTCCGAGGAGACACGTGCTGACAAAGCAAGAGATTTTATTGGGAAAGGGCACCTGGGTGGAGAGCAGTAGGGTATAGGAACCCAAGAGAACAGCTCTGCTGTGTGGCTCACAGTCTCGGGTTTTATGGTGATGGGATTAGTTTCCGGGTGGTCTTTGGCCAGTCATTTTAATTCAGAGTCTTTCCTGGTGGCGCACACATCACTCAGCCAAGATGAATGCTAGTGAGAGGGATTCTGGGAAGTGGACAGACACGCGGTGTCTCCTTTCGACCTTACCTGAACTCTTCCGGTTGGTGGTGACTTATTAGTTCCGTATTCCTTATCAGGATCTCCTATCATAAAACAACTAGTTTTATGGTTGTTTAGTAAGCATAGCAAATGGTTACTATGGTGCATGGCCAGGGTGGGAGGTTTCAATCAGTGTGCTTCCAATAACATTAGGACACAGACTCCAGAGCCAAAATTGTTGGACTGAAAGCCCAGTTTTACTATTTGCATCCTGTTCAGTCTTTACATCTTAGATACCTCCTCTGTAGATTCTTAACAATATAATTGATGGTGAAAATATCTTACAAGGTGACAATTTAGCATGCAATTAAGACTGATCATTAAACATTTGTTTTTCAGGCAACAAAAAGTAGATATAAAGTGACTTAATACAGTCATTTTGGGAAGATTTCTTTTAGGAATGGAACTTGAACTCTTTCTGAGGAATATTTTTTTTTCCTGTTATACTTCCTCAAATGAGTAGTTTTCTCTGGAGAGGAAAGGGCATAACAGAAGTTTTCTTTTATCAGCTCTTCTTCGGTTACATAAAGAAAACGACTGGATATTTCCATTTTCATCCTCATCTCTGTTTCAAAGACGATTGAACATTGATACCAATCTGTGTTTCTGCTGCTTGTTTAAACGAGAAACCATCCTTTGCCACAGCACCCACTGTTATCTGGTTTTAAATGCCAAGTACACTTCAGTATAAAAAGAAAGAAACTGAGATAACATTCAAAGAGGAATATATTGGAGACAAAGATAGAGTCCAACAATCTAAGTGTGTCTTCCAGATGGGAGTTAGGAAAAGATTCATCAACAGAAACCTAAAACATTTCACAGCTTCTGACTTATCTAACCTTGTGATTTATATCTAGATTTTATGTTTATATGTGTATGATTGTAGCGTTTGTCTATGTTCATGTCATACTGGTGAATAATGGAAAGGTAATTCAGCTACTTTAAACTGAATCATTTAAATCAGTTGAGCCGTGACACTGTCTTTATGTCACTCCTTTCAAGGTCTAGCCTCAGATTCTGTTACTGGCCTCAAGGATTTTTTGTTTGTTCCTTGCCACAGATATTTATACCTTGACGGTTCTATGATGTATAATTATGTATAAACGATGCTATATGCTTTTCATTTACACAAATAATCTAGCCTGCTATTTATACCAAGTACAGTGGTTCCGTTTCAGAGGGAGAAAAAAAAGATCAACTCATTTTGTCTTTCTTTCCATTCACAGTTGTTTGTTATTGTTTATGAAGAAACTGCATTTTTAGAATCAGCACCTTTTGATGGTTCTACATTATGCTTTACTGTCATAATGTTTCTTATTAAATATTTAGCATAAAATTTGAATTAAATTCAAATACAGTTTTGATATAGTTTTGTAATTTTAGAAAACTAAGTTTCACAAATCTTATTTCTTATAATATTAATAGATATTCTGAGTGCTCAATAAATAATTATTGAATGAATGTTTACAAAATGGTCTTAAATTTAGCAGGATTCTTTGCTAGGATTGTTGTTGTTCGGTCACTAAGTCGTGTCTAACTCTGTGGCCCCATGGACTGCAGCTCTCCAGGCTTACCTGTCCTTCACTGTCTCTTGGAGTTTGTTCATATTCATGTCCATTGAGTCAGTGATGCTATCTTACCATGTCATCCCTTGCCACCGCCTTCTGCTTTTGCCTTCAGTTTCCCCAACATGAGAGTCTTTTCCAGTGAGTCGGATCTTCATATCAGGTGGCCAAAGTATTAGAGCTTTAGCTTCAACACTAGTCCTTCTGATGAATATTCAAGGTTGTTTTCCTTTAGGATTGACTGGTTTGATCTCCTTGCTGTCTAAGGGACACTGAAGAGTCTTCTCCAGCACAGCAGCTCAAAAGCATCATTTCTTAGGCTGTCAGTCTCCTTTATGGTCCAACTCTCACATCCATCCATGACTACTGAAAAAACCAGAGCTTTGACTGTACGTACCTTTGTCGGCAAAGTGATGTCTCTGCTTTTTAATATGTGGCTTCTCTGGTGACCCCAATGGTAAAGAATCTGCCTGCAATGCAGGAAACCTGGTTGGAACCCTGGATCAGGAAGATTCCCCCGGAGAAGGGAATGGCTACCTACTCCAGTATTCTTGCCTGGAGAAATCCATGGACAGAAGAGTCTGGTGGGCTACAGTCCATGGGATCACAAAGAGTTTGACATGACTGAGCAACTCGCACTTTTAGCTTTTCACTAGATTTGTCATAGCTTTCCTTTGAAGGAGCAAGCGTTTTAATTTCACCACTGCATTCACCATCAGCAGTGATTTTGGAGCCTAAGAATGTAAAATCTTGCCACTGCTTCCACTTTTTCCCCTTCTATTTACCATGAAGTGATGGGACTGGATGCCATGATCATAGTTTTTAAAATGTTGAGTTTTAAGCCAGCTTTTCCACTCTTCTCTTTCACCATTATCAAGAGGCTTTTTAGTTCTTTTTTACTTTACTTTCATCTGCATATCTGAAGTTATCATCTGCATATCTCTGAAGTTATCATCTGCATATCTGAAGTTGTTGATACTAGAATTATTATTATTTATTATTATGCTAATAGTAAACAGTAGCTCCTAAATACTTGAACTTTTTTTGAACATATTTGATCTTTAATATTTTGCTAAAAATAAAGAGCAATTATACTTTTTAGTGCCCAGATCCATACCTGTGCTTTGTATCACATGGGGAAGTCTATTGTAATATTGGGTTTGCAGGGCAGCTATGTTCTATTTACTGTGTACTGAAGCTGTAATTGAAACTGACTATCAAGAGGCTGGACTGAGGCCTTGTAACCCATACTGAAAGATAACTCAAAGTTCTCTTAACTGAATTATAATTCAGAGTATATTAATCACAATATATGATAATCATTGGCTGGGCTTCCTGATTATCTCTAGTGGTAAAGAACCTGCCTGCCAATGCAGTTGACAAAAGAGATGTGGGTTTGATCCCTGGGTCAGGAAGATCCCCTGGAGAAGGGCATGGCAATCCATTCCAGTATTGCTTGAAGAATCCTATGGACCGAAGAGTTTGGCAGGCTACAGTCCATTAGGTTGCAGAATCAGACACGACTGAAGCAACTTAGCTCACTCAGATGTAATATCATAATTTTTGCTATTCTATATCTTAAAAGGTGATATAACGGAATGTAAATACAACTGGTAATCGGAGAAAACAGTGCTTATTTATCAATATCAGTTCACTAATCTTCAGGTGTTTTCTACTTTTTTCTCAATCTTACTTCAGACCCAAACTTGTAGCTCTTCAGTACTCATGATTCTAAAAGCCACTTAACTTCTAGAATTAGGGTTTGGGGACAGCTTATTTGCTAGAAGCTAATTATGTAATTTTCATTATCTTCAAAATAAGTTAGAAATTACACATTGCTTTCTATGTTTTTAAATAGTTGCAGTTTTCCTTATTCAAACATTTGTATCTCTACAGCATCTTTATGCTATGTAAAACAGTTCTCCACAAGAACAAGAATCACTTCTTAGGAGGACCTAGATTTAAACCCAGAAGCCATAAACATTCCTATTCCACTTTCTTCTTGTGCAACTATAGGTGGCCCTTGAAAAACACAATTTGCACTATGGTGGTCCATTATAGTTCTTTTTTTTTCAAAATATGTATAGTTGGTCCTGCATATCCGGGATTCAGACAACCCAAGATCGCAATACATTGTCCAAAGTTGGTTGAATCCGGGGATGTGGAACTGATGAACTTGAAAGTCCAACTGTGGAATTTGAGCACACGTGGATTTTGATATTCACCCTCAGTCCTTGAACAAATCTCCTGCAGGTACTAAGGGAAAGTGGTACTTGAAATCTATATTCATACTCCAAACTTTGTTGTTGTTTTAGTTGCTAAATTGTATCTGACTCTTTTGCAACCCCTTGTACCGTAGCCCAGCAGGCTCCTCTGTCCATGGGATTGCCCAGGCAAGAATACTGGAATGAAGTTGCCATTTCCTTCTTCAGGGGATCATTCTGACCCAGGGATCAAACCCAAGTCTGCTGCATTGGCAGGCAGATCCTTTACCACTGAGCCACCAGGGAAGCCCATATTCAAACTAATTTCTATTATTATTGTTATTTCAGTCATTGCTGTTGTTTTAATTCTACTTGATATTTTTCTCTTCTTTCTCTATCTACCCTTAATGTACTGACCACTTTGAATAGTTTTGCCTAAGTAAGGCTCCGCTCCAGAGATAAATATGAAAAGTGCTCCTTTGGAAATTTAATAGGTAAACCTATCATTTAGTATTAATAATGTAGACTTCTTAGCACACAAGTTTAGTGTATGTGAAATTGTCATATGTTAATTTATTCAACAGTGACTTGGCAATATAAAGTTCACCAAGGGAGAGTCTCACCTTATTTGGTGTTATTTCTCCTTCTTTTGAACCAAAAGGAAGAGAATTTAGTGCAACCTGAGGTAACTGCAAGGATTGGAGAGGAGATCCTGGGAGAGAAGGTGCTCTAATAGAGGCTTAAAGAATGCATATAGATTAGCCACATTATATCAAAACTCACATACCTTCTGGGGAGGAGGAGAATTATGGGGAAAATTATGGCCAGTGAGTGTGATAAGATATATCTAACCTAATCTGCTATTGCACTACATGTTTTGTTTGTCTTGCAAAGTCTAGCAAGACAACAATATGACACAGTGGGCTGGCGATACACCCTTGGAATTCATTTATTTAAAATAAGTCAGGTGATTTTTAATGTATGTGTGAGTTTGTCAAGATATTTGGAAATCTTTGATCTTGTGTAATATGAAAAATCTTATTTTTCTAGTTGAAATTGAGTATAAACCATCACAATGCCTTTTGTTACCTCAAGAATGGAATCTGGGAAATTGCTTGATAAGTTTGATGTAGGTTTTACTAATCTTTCGTAAACTGATAAAGTTTTGTGTCTCTAAAGATTTACTCAAAATCTCCAACTCTTTTAGCCTTTAAAAGTGTTGGACTTTTACAGTTTCCTTACTGCTATGAATTATCCAGTAATATTAGGTATTGCCTTTATGTCAAGTTACAGCACAATAATTGATTTTCTGTTTGGAAAAACTACTTCCTAGGTTATACTTTTATCAGTCAGTCAGTCAGTTCAGTCGCTCAGTCGTGTCCGACTCTCCGCGACCCCATGAATCACAGCACGCCAGGCCTCCCTGTCCATCACCAACTCCCGGAGTTCACTCAAACTCATGTCCACAGAATCGGTGATGCCATCCAGCCATCTCATTCTCCGTCGTCCCCTTCTCCTCCCGCCCCCAACCTTTCCCAGCATCAGAGTCTTTTCCAGTGAGTCAACTCGTCGCATGAGGTGGCCAAAGTATTGGAGTTTCAGCTTTAGCATCAGTCCCTCCAATGAACATCCACCACAGTTCAAAAGCATCGATTCTTCGGCGATCAGCTTTCTTCACAGTCCAACTCTCACATCCATACATGACCACGGGAAAAACCATTGCCTTGACTAGACGGACCTTGGTCGGCAAAGTAATGTCTCTGCTTTTTAATATACTATCAAGGTTGGTCATAACTTTCCTTCCAAGGAGCAAGCGTCTATAGCTAACACTTATTACACTTAGATTTCCGATGCTGAATGTTTTGAAAGGTAATGGGAATAGAAAATTCTTTTAAAACTCTGTGGGTTGTATAACTTTTAGCATATCTTCAGTGCTATATATTACATTACGGTTTTTATTTTAATAGACCCTTGGTGCTATATATGTAAAAAAATGCATTTTATAATGCAAATTGAAGAAATTCTATAGTTTGTTTTCTAAGAGATTTCTGATGTATTACAAAATTATTGTAAGCAAGTATACAGTTAAATATTTTTTATAATTTTTCTTGTATGTTATATCTACAAACCCATTATATGTTCTCTTCGAGTAGTCATAAAAGAATTTTGCATACAGATTCTTAAAATGATTATATCAAGTTTTAAATATACTATATGATAATGAAATAGGATACATTTATGGTGGTAGTTTGGTTCTCAAAGATTAATCAAATTCTCTACATGATGTGGATCTGAAGCAAGACCTTGGTATTTTTGCAACTTATTATCCTGATATTTAAGGGAAAAGAAAGTAGCATTGGGAAAAATTTATTTTCAAAAACACAATTTACATCTCTAAAAATGATGCTTCTCATCTTATTAATTCTGTTATCCTATAAACATAAAACTCTTATTGTTGAAAATAAATCAATTTTAAAAAAAGAAAAGAGTTTTATAGTAAGGCAAGTCATTAGAGCTTGAGTTTATGACTTTAAAAAAGATTATTCTTTTAAAAGCAAATATACAATAATAAATTATTCTGTGTACTTTTTCACTAAAAGATACGTCAAATTAATTACAGTATAGAGTCCCTTATACTGCAAGGAGATCCAACCAGTCCATTCTAAAGGAGATCAATCCTGGATGTTCATTGGAGGGACTGATGCTAAAGCTGAAACTGCAATACTTTGGCCACCTCATGCGACGAGTTGACTCACTGGAAAAGACTCTGATGCTGGGAAAGGTTGGGGGCGGGAGGAGAAGGGGACGACGGAGAATGAGATGGCTGGATGGCATCACTGACTCTGTGGACATGAGTTTGAGTGTACTCCGGGAGTTGGTGATGGACAGGGAGGCCTGGCGTGCTGTGATTCATGGGGTCGCGGAGAGTCGGACACGACTGAGCGACTGAACTGAACTGAACTGAACTGATAAAATATACCTAATGTTTATGTGTGGTTAGTCGCTCAGTCCAGGCTCCTCTGTCCATGGAGTTCTCCAGGCAGGAATATTGGAGTGGGTTGCCATGCCCTCCTTCAGGGCATCTTCTCAACCCAGAGATTGAACCCAGGTCTCCCTCTTTGCAGGCAGTTTCTTTACCTGCTGAGTCACAAGGGAAGCCCAAGAATATTGGAGTGAGTAGCTTATCCCTTCTCCAAGAGATCTTCTGGACTCAGGAATCGAACCAGGATTTCCTACATTGCAGGTGGATTCTTTACCACCTGAGCTACCAGGGAAGCCCATAGATAACTACAAAATATGTATCATAGATAAGTATAAAGTATGCCTTGCATCTAAAATAATATTTAAAGAATACAGTCACCAATCAAGACATTAACCAGACTAAAATAATATAGCAAAACTCCCATTTTTAAATGATTTTCATCTTTATAAGTGAATTTGAAATAATTTAGTAACAATATACTCCAGTGGAATTAACAATTTTAAAAAGTTCTTTGATATCATATTAAGATAATTGTTACTCAGAGATCAGATTTTATTTGACTTTAATTTGTTTTTCTTCTGTAGTTCAACAGTTTCCAAATAAAATCACCTCCATGGAGTGATGAATGAGAAGCTGGTAAATTTTACCTGACCCCCAGAATAGAGAAATATAAAATAAGGAAAATGTTGAATATTGGATTCTGTAAATATATCAGAGAATTGATGTCAACTCAATTGGAAAAGACTCTGATGCTGGGAAGAATTGAAGGCAAAAGGAGAAGGGGGTGGCAGAGGATGAGATGTTTGGATAGCATCACCAACTCAATGGACACGAGTTTGAGCAAACTCTGGGAGATAGTGAAAGACAAGGAAGCCTGGTGTGCTTCAGTCCACGTGATCGCAAATTATCAGATACAACTTAGCTACTAAACAACAAGGATATGATGAATTACCTGGAAGACTAGAGAAAAAGAATTTATATTAAAAAATTGATTGATATCTGTTAGAGGAAGATCAACCAGTTTATGAGATTTTCTAAGTTGAGAATCACTTTTTACAGTATCAGGGGACAATAAATAAAAATTTGATCTTTATCTGTATAAAGTGTTTTTGACAATTCTGTGCCATCAACTTTTTGACAGCTTGAGTGCTCTGGGAAAGAAAATCAATTACACTATTAATTCAGTCATAGCATAATTAAAATGTATAATATCTACAATTAAATGAATCCTTGTAAAGTAAAAAATATATACATGAGCAAAAGCAGATTTTGGTATATATGTATGCATGTACATGGGATTTTAGAAATTTTTTGCATATTTATTTATTTTTATTTTTTACTGTACTGGGTCTTTGTTCCTGCATGGGTGCTACTCTCTAGTTGTGGTATGCCGGCTTCTCATTGCAGTGGCATCTCTCGTTGCAGAGCATGGGTTCTAGGGTGCATGGGCTTAGTTATCTGGAAGCATGTGGAATCTTCCTGGACCAGGGATCAAACCCATGTCCCACGCATGATTCTTCATCACCAGACCACCAGGGAAGTCCTGCACGTGGGATTTTTTTAAACACTAATTTGAGTCACTCTTTGCTTAACCTCATTGCACTTTACTCTACATTCATTAATTCTGATTCTTTTTCTTACTGAAGTGATCTTTAAACCAGATCTTAAATGACAAATGAAAATAAAAGTAGAGAATGGGAGGGAGAAATGTGAATGACGTTAATGGCAGGGAGAAAAGTCACTGAACAAGGACAATCAACTCAGTCATTTCTTTTAGGATTAAACAACTACTTTCAAAGTTTGTATGAGCAGATTTGTACTCATAAGATATCTACTTTCTTGAAAATTTTGGAGAAGGAAATTCTAACTGTTCGGAGGAGTAGGGTTCCTTACTATTTAATCTTATTCCGTTAAATTGTAAGCTAATATTTCACTATTCCATCTAAAGTGAAAATAACTGAATAGATAAATATTTTAAATTTGAACCCTATTAAAAGATGATGTAATATGAAGAAAAGCGCATTGGACCAGAAGTCAGGAGACTGAAATTCTACACCTTCAAGCTGTGTGACACTTACAAAATTAATCTAGGTTTGAGCTCCCTATATATTAAGTAAGAATTTAAATAGATCTATAATGCTTTTTTAGCACTAAATTTGATTATTCTTTTGATTTGAGTATTGGATACGATTGTGCAAGGTTTTGTGGATGTATTACTGAACAAGAAAAATAAGCACTGTTCCTAACACTAGCCTCAAATATAGCCATTAAACAAATATTTGCACATGAATTATATTATCCTACTGTTATTTCTAGGTTTATGTTCTTATTGACATATATTATATAGTAGTAATAATAGTTAGAATGCTTTCAGCTTCAAGAGAAAAACCTAATTCAAAGTTCATTAAACTGTCAAAAAAGGTTATTTTGTCAAATAAGAAATTTAAAGATAGTCTCCATCTCTCAGAGAAATAATGACATCATATGGAGGCAGATTTACTCAGTTTTTTTGTTCTTTGATTTTCCAAAAGCCAAATTTCTTCCTATTTGCAGGGTATACCTGTAGTTCTTAGCAATACATCAAGTCAAAACAATGGCGGTCTCCTTACCATTTCTCTTCTAACTGGAGAGGAAACATTTCCTTGAAGACTTCTACTAGATTTCCTATCATTTCTTGGAGCTATAGGAAAGCCAGCATTTGAACAAATTAGGGTGTTTTGGGGGGCTTCCCTGGTGGCTCAAATGGTAAAGAATCCACTTGCATTGTGGGATACTCAGGTTTGATCCCTGGGTCGGGAATATCCCCTGGAGAAAGAAATGGCAACCCACTCCAGTATTCTTGCCTAGAGAATCCCATGGACAGAAGAGCCTAGCAGGCTACAGTCCATGGGGTCACAAAAAGTCAGACACGACTGAAGTGTCTTAGCCCACAGGGAGTGTTTTTGTTTTTATGTTTGCTTTTGTTTTAAAGAGGCAGGAAGGAGGTATGAATGGATATGAGACAGACAGCCAACAATGTCTGTTATGATAATTTTTCATTTCTCTGATAAGACTAACCGTTATGTCCACTCTTTCTTTTAAGACTTTGAACATATTTATCATAGCTGCTTAAAATCCTTGTTTGCTAATTCCAATATATGGGTCTTGTGTGTGTGTTCAGTTGCATCTGACTCTGAGATCCCATTGACAGTAACCTACCATGCTCCTCTGTCCATGGAATATTCCAAGCAAGAATACTGAAGGGGGTTTCCATTTCCTACTCCAGGGGATCTGCCTGACCCAGGGATCAAACCTATGTCTCTTGAATCGCCTGCATTAGAAGGTGGATTTACCACTGTGCCACCTGTTAAGCCCAATATATAGGTCATCTCAGAGGATCAATAGACTTTTTTTCTGCTTCTTTGTGTGTCTATTCATTTGAATAGTTGCCATACATTGTGAATGGTATAGTTTGGGGAGTATGAATTTTTTTGTCTTCCTTTAGAGAAAGAAGAGTGTTCTTAGCAGACAGTTAATTTTATAAGTAGACCAGATTGATTTTTTTGAGTTTTTTTTTTTTTTAAGTTTGGAACTCTCATGTCTCCCAGCACTGTGAATATTCTATGTCATTGACAAATACTCTCCTATGTCTTCATAGGCATAAAAACTGCAACTTCTGTTTCTACAGATTGCTTCCAGGTTCAACACCCTGAAACCACCACAGTGGCAATTTGTATAATTATTGCTGTTTTAATTTTGTTCTTTGGTACTTGGTCATTTTTCTCTTTCCCTCCTGCACTATATGTTTAAAAATAAATGTGGTTATACTTTATCCAGTATTTCTCTGTATTCAGAACAGGAGGTTGAGTATAGGACAGTTTAGTCCAATGTGTTCCCAGAAGTCTCCTCAAATTAATTTTATTAACTACATCAGTGATAAGTGTGACAAAGGAAGGCATAGCATAGAAAAGAGGAACCTGTGTGTCTTTGAAGTGGGAGGGCGCGGGTACCAAATACAAAGATTTCCCTGAAGAAGTGATGTATTTTAAGGTGAGGTGTGAAGGTTGGTAAGCAACACTTTATCATACATATGCAAAGTTTCTGAGGCAGGATAGAGCTTGGCACATTTCAGGGCAAAAGCTTTATTATTTAAAACTTACAGACTGAGAAAAGCCCATACATCTCGATTTGACTTTATCTAAATGTTGCTTAATTTTCAATCACAAAGACTTGGTTGTCCTTTATAAGCAACAAGACAAGTAAAAATATTACTGAGCAAATCTACCAAAGTTTCGTGAATTTGACATAGACACGGTGTGTATGGATGTGCTCAGTGGAGATTACACTGTCTTTCTTTTCTGTTTGCAGTACTTAGGGTGATTAATGAATCACTGTATCAGGCCTCAGTGTCTTACCCTTTTTTGTGTGTGTGTGAAGTTAGAGGCTATCTTTTTTGATATAAAACACATTTATTCGGTTTTCTGAAACAATAATAATTCAGAGTATTGGCAGACAGAGAGCTATATATGCCAAAGTGCATGAATTGCATCATCTCATGAGCCTTACTAATGCAGGAATAGGAGAGCATCTGAACCTTGCTCTACCCTCCTAGTCTTATTATGGATTGTCTGTGCTAGAGGAAACGATGACTTCATATTAGAGACTTTTCTCCTTTTCTTATTATCAACTGATAAGAAAAGAAACAACAGGGGTGGATTCTTTTGAGGGGAATATTCCCAGAAACACATGTGCATTTTTGGCACAATCATAGTCTGTTGTTAAAAACCTTGGTTTTCAAAATATTTAATTATTGTAAACCCAGGCACCAATCAATCAGAAATCCAATGACTGTGGATGGCTCTGTTGGCCTGTGCAGCTGAGTAGCAGCCCTGCTTAACAGTCTGTTTCACTAACTGCCTCAACCTTATGAAGGATGCTTTTGATTACTGTGATATTGCAGTGCACTATTATTCATGTTGAAACAAAGCATTTCAAAATAAATTGATGTGCTTTTCATATGTGGAGGAATATTAGTTATTATTTTTTTGATATCAATTACTAAGCAGTTAATAATCATGGTGAACCTCTTGAGGTCAGTGACAGAATCCTCTTAATCTCTGAATCATCAATCACCCTTGCTCTGCTAGACACAATGTGGATGTTTTCTGTAATTGTGAAATGATGCCATCATTTTCCCTCTTGTTGATATTCAAGAAAGATCCAAACTTTTCAAGTAAAAAACAAATGGCTACTTTTATCTTCTAAGAACACTTCTGTATATAGCCCATTCTTAACTATCTGAAATGGCAGTGATCTGTAGATATGTAAAGATTAAACTGTAATCCTCAGATCCTCAGTAATTTCCTGAAATAAGACACATAGAACTTTACACAGGTGTGGTTTCTGAAAACTTTGGTTTCAGAAACTTTGGATTCTGAACAGTGTGGTTTCAATCTTTATTGATGTTTACATACATGATTGAATACAGAGGTTCAAAGAAACAGCAATCTAATTAAAAGGAATTATAAAACTGTTATAATTAATTATTATATTTAAAAAGTACTGGGGAATTTGGCACCATGGGTGGTGGTCCTGCAATACATAACAATTCACCTTCCAGAAAATTTTCTGTGTACAAATGAGAGTTGTATAGATAAATGATTACAAATAATTATGTTTTATTAACTTTATTATTGCATTCATTTATTCAAATTCAATTATACAGTTATTTAGTGAGTCAGCCTAATATGATTCAGACATCAGGTGAATTCACAACTTAAAACCTGATAAATCTTTGAAAATTCTGTGATAACTACAATAGTATTATACACACTGTGAATTCTCATTTTTATATTTTATTTTATTCTTATTGTTCTAAGACACTAAAATAAAATTTTAAAAAAGTTAAGAATGATTGTATATTTCATTCCAAGTTGTTTGTAATTAAAATGATCAGTCATATCAGGTAAAATTTATTTTAAAAGTAAAAATGTAAGTGATTCTTTGTAGTTACAGGTAATTTTTTTTTCAGTTTTTCTTTTTGTTCATTTACTTGTTTGTTTTTCACACGAGATGTGGAATCTTATAGTGACTTAGAGCCCGAGTGCACTGCTTGCATTCAGATCTCAGCTCTGCCCCTTGTTTGCTGTGCTGCCATCAGCATGTGCCTTCATATGAGTCTCTTTGAGACTCAAATCCCTCAACTGTGAGGTAAGAATTATAATACCTCAAAGAGGTGTATGAATACTAAGTGGTTTAGCATATATGAAGTCCTTACAGGCCTACCTGAGGTACATTAATTATTTTATATATATATATATATATATAAAGTGAAAGAAAGTGAGTCACTCAGTTGTGTCCGACTCTTTGAGACCCCATGAACTGTAGCCTACCAGGCTCTTCTGTCCATGGAATTTTCCAGGCAAGAGTACTGGAGAGGGTTGCCATTTATACATACATATTAGGGCTTCCCTGGTGGCTAGTAAGAAAAGTCTTATATATACATTATGTGGCTAGTAGGAAAAAAGTCTTATCCTGCTTATGTACTTAGGTTGATTCACCTCAGGTCAACTTTTTTGGGGGTACAAAAAAAGTATTGTGGGATTTTAGTTTTCCCTGACCAGGGATCAAACTCATGCACCCTGTATTGGATGTTGGGAGTCTTAGCCACTGAACTGCCAGGGAAGTCTCTCAGGTGAACTTCTTAATAGCTATTTAAATTTGAGAAATTCTCTGGGCCTGTTTACTCACATGAAAAATGAAGACACTATGTTTACCTCTTGGTCTTGTTCAGCATTTGAATAAATTAACACACATGAAGTGGTTTGCACAATACTTGGCCCACAGTCATTCCTCAAAAAATGTTAGCTATGACTACTTATTTATTATTCATTATAAACATAAAGAGGGGATAGTAATTAATAACTTACCATTTGAAATCGGCAATTGTGATTAATGAATATACCTGTGAAGACAAGTAAACAATTGTGTGGTCCAAAAATTTGTTTTCTTTACTGATTATCCAATGCTTTAAAAATTGAATAATCACATTTGGATAAAATTAACCAAGGACATTCTGTTTTATTTGCACCTTTACCTGATCTTAGTGGCAAGCTCCAAGGCAACTCTGTTTTTTCAATTTAGGTTGCCAAGTGACCTTGTCATTTATTTCAGAGAATAATATACATAAAAGCTATTGAAACTGAGCAAAAGTCCTAAAGTATTGTTTCATAAATTTCCTGAGCTATGAGATTAATTATCATTATTGTGTAGGTTCCTTGGTTCTAATGAATGGAAATACATTTAGACAAACTCATTAAAAATGACCATTTTCGTATTTTTGAAATGCATAATTTTAAAATAATTGTTGATTAGCAAGTAGAACAAAATAAATAGTTTTTCACATATTACTGTACTATATAGTTAATGATTATTTGATAAGCATGCTCATTACATATGGAGTTATACACCTTACATTTACTTAACCATTTTCACATAAAATCTTATGCATACTAGTCTTTCTTAATCCACAAAATGGCTTAATACACAGTTGATTGATTTAGTAGTTTAAAACAATAATTACCAAAGGTATTTTATCCCAGTGTTTGCTTTCTTAATCTTTTCTTTCCATGTAATTTTTAAACATATTTTCAGAAAATCCCTACATGAAATTTCTCTTCCTCTGATTTATTTTGGCTTTCAACATTTTTGAAAGGGTTAAATAAGTATAAATGTATTGTTATTGTGTGTAAATTATATTTCAGTTGGAGAAAAAAGAAAGCACATTCTGAAACAGTGATTCTCATTGAATGTTACTATTGCTACATATAAAATTGAACCGTTTAATAATTTTGACAAAAGTTTTCAGAATTTTCAGACTAATATTAGGAAATAATGAGAGTCACAGGGAAGTTTTTTCCAGCTCACTCCTAACACTCCTAACATGAGCAGCTTGGTAAATACTGCTCTGAATATGCTACATAATACTTTTTTTTTTTCTTTTAGGAACCTTTCCCTGAAATTAGCAAAAGACATTGATCAGGAAGCCAGGTGTTCCCATATCAGGGGAGTGCCTAGCAGTCCATCTGCGGATTGGCCCCTGCCACTGCCAAGTGTGGAAGAAAATGGAGGCATAGATTCTCTGCCATTCAGATTGATGTTACAGGACTGCACGGCCGTCAAGACATTATTATTAAAGATGAAGAGAGTTCTTCAAGAGGTAATGGTCTGCTGTAAGATTAATGTTTTTATTGCTGGTAGATAGTGAAGTCTGTAGACCTGGTTAGTCTCTCTTCTATCAATAATTAACTGCATAACGCTGGGCAGGGGTCAGCTATTCTCTTGGAACTTAGCCTTTCTCATATGTCAAATGAAGTGTTTGTAGTTCTGTTTTATAAGGTACTCTTCAACTCAAAGATTCTAAGATTCTGCAGAGAAACTGAAAAGACAATAAACTGATACCTAGTCTTGGGAAGGTTGGATAAAGAAAAATGGGCACCGGCTTTTGTTATGTTTATGTATTATTAAAAGCTATTTAGAGACATTTCAACAGGATTTCACCTTGATGATATAGAGACATTATGTGATACCATAAAACTAGTTTATTTAGTCATTTTTCTCAAATAACAATTAATCTAGTAAAATCAAGTCTGAATGTTTAACTTATTTTGCCCATTGAATACAGCTGCACTCTTGCAGCCTATGCTCAGTTTGATAACGAACTAGTTAGTAAAATACTCGGGGAAGTCTTTCATCTTTACATCCAAGAATCAACCACTATTTAGGATTCAAGTATGTTATTGTTTTATTTTTATAATTACAAGTTATTTTCTTTTGAGGATTTCTATAAAACTATACACAATATTATTTCAAAGATGTGAAATGAAAGGACAAAAATTTTAAATAACTTTCCTCTAGTCGGTCTGAATTCAGAACAACAGTCTGAGATTTCTGACTCCCAATCTGACTTTTTATTATATCCTATTATTATTTAATTTATTTCTCATTATTTATAAATGATATTAATAAATAGTGTGAGAACAGGGAAATGTAACTGTTTAGTATGACTGGTATTATGGCTCCTTACAATGATGACCACTTGTACTTCCTTTTCTAACAATGACAGTAATAATAACACTAGCAGCTACCACTAGAGGCCAGAATTGAAATGACAGTAATAATAACACTAGCAGCTACCACTAGAGGCCAGAATTGAATCAAGGAAAGAAAGGAACTTAACAGAAATGATTGTTATAGACTATGGGGGACATCCAGTCATGTACTCATATTAGCTATTAAAGTAAAAACTGGAAGAAATCTCTGCATTCTGTACCAGCTTATACCACCAGGGTAGTCTTTGTGTCTGGAATCTATGCACTTGTGTTTAGAAGTGGCGTGTTAAGCAGTTAAGCACAGACATTAAAAAAGTTAAATTATATATATTTATAATGAAAAAATTGTATTTTTTTAAGGTAATTAGTACTCAAAGCTCTACATTTCCTACTAACTTTACTATATTTTCTGTTTAATTACACTTGTGAGCTTATTACATATTTACATCTATTGAACCTTTATGTAGAAATAGTATATAATAGTGCTGTACATATTTCCCAATTGTAGATTTATTTAAGTCACTTTGGTAGCTTGAAATCAGTCATAGGGGAGTGTTATGCTACAGAAATTGGCATACGCTACAAGGTAGGGCATTTTAATTTTTTTTGTGTGTGTGTGAGTTCAGTTGCTCGGTTGTTTCCAACTCTTTGTGAACCCATAGACTCCTCTGTCCATGGAATTTTCCAGGCAAGAATACTGTAGTGGGTTTCCATTTCCTTCTCCAAGGGATCTTTCCCACTCAGGGATCGAACCTGTGTTTCCTGCTTCTCCTGCATTGAAGGCAGATGCTTTACCTCTGTGACACCTGGGAAGCCCTAAATTTTGGTGAGCTGCTGTTAAATATTTACCAGCACACCACTATATGTATGACTATGTAGTTTCTATACTGAAGCGTAAGTGTTTTTTCTGCTCCACTCCAGGCTCCCTGACCATTTGCTTGGTATATAGTCTGAACCTCTTTGAACAAGGCAAACTTAATAACTGCTGTTATACTAAAAGATATTAATCTCAAAGTCTGTAACATTCAAGTATTCAGTTTTCTACCTCTCTCTTTGGTCTGGATTTTAATTTTAAAAAATCAATACAAGTGAAAGGGAAGTAAAAAAAAACAACTGACAGGAAGAGTCAAGGGGCTTTCTTAGGGTATTTAATTTTATAATTTGAAAATATTCAGTGGTATTCACTATAAAGTCAATATTCAGAATTTAATGAGATTGTTTACTACTGTTTTTCTTCATAAAAGAATATTTGAAGGAACTGAAGAGAAGTGATTTTTAAAATTGATATAAAATGAGCAATAATTATATGTTTATTAAACCTATTCAGAAATCAGGCAGTCTTACTCTTTATGATCAGCAAGAAAAGCAATATTATTGTATGATTAGCATTGACATCTATTCTGGTAAAAAGATATTCATAATAGAAGTCTTTAAAGAAAACTGGAATATTCTCTAAGCCAGGAGTTTATAATGGTAATTTACATTTCATTACTGAATTTAAGTTTAAACTAATCATTTTAGATTAATAATACAACTTTTTACTATAGACAAGTAGTTTATTTCTTTTTTTTAAATTTTTTTTAACTGTACATGGCATTTTTTTTAATTTAGTTTTTCAAAAACAATTTTAGGAATCTTTACTTAAAAACAACCTTATCTTAAAATGGAGTAACTTTGGTTTTACGAGCAGCAAGCAAAGTACAGAAGCAAAAGTGCATTATAGGAGCATTAAGTTCTACATTAGGTCACAGCGTCTAATCTGAAATCACACCCATAATATCATTTTTCAGGATATCTGGGAAATAGTTATTTCCCAGGATGTCTGAACCATAGCTACTCTATTTTGACTTTTAATTGTAAAAAAAATTATTTTTTTAATAGCCAAAGCAGATTTCACCATTAATGACGTCAGTGTTTTTCTAGGTATGAGAAGATGCAAGAATTGTAACTCATAAAAGCTTTTTCTGAAGAGATCTAAGTATCTGAAGGCCTGTCCTGCCAGTTTGTTTTTTTTTTTTCTTCAGAGCACAGAGTGCCTCATTCCTGATTTTCACCCTGAACTTCTTTCAGGGGGTGTTGAAGGTCAGCAGCTTGCAATGGTCATGATGTAATCTTTGTAGAGGCAGCTGGCAAGTACCAACTTCCAGTCAGCAGGGTCCCTTCATAGCCACATATCTGACCATGTGACACCATTTCATGGCCACTGTGTCCCGCGTTGCTGGGAAGGCTCATTCCCAGATCTAGGGAAGTGATGGGCCACTCAGTGTGCTAAAATTGGAGCAGGCCTTGCAAGTAGCAAAAGTCTCTGGACCACTGTCTTACTAGCCTCCTGGTCCAGGAAAATATTTCCTCTTGTTGCTTTTTCCCATACCCAGAGTCACTTTATTACAATTATTGATCTCATATGGAACTGTCAGTTCAGCATTATATCACAGGCTCAGTGAAACAAGTGACATATAAAATAATATAGCCATAATTAGCAGTTATTAGTAAAATAAGAATTATAAGTCAAGAACTTTCATTAGATAAAGCCTGGTATACCCCAAGTCACCTGACTTCATTTGTTAAATGATTATAGTCTGGTGTTAATCTTCTGGTTGTACAGTATGGAGCATCTGACCTTTATCTGAAGATTGGTTACTGAGATAAGCCTTAGAAACTAACCTAGAGTGTCCTTTTTAATAACTCAATTAAATCTTTTAGCAGTATCACGTAACAAGGAACTGTCTCAGCAGTGAGTCTTAGTAAACACTAGACATTAACAAATCTAGAAACTTAATTTAACAATTTACAAAACTTAATATTCCGTGATTTTTCATTATGGAGGCCCTGTAGCCAGGGAGGCTTTAACCCATCAAATAAAAAATGAGGTTTGACATATTGACATATTTCTATGATGCTTACTCATCCATGTATACACATAATTTTTAACTGAAGAAGATCCCAATTATTTTATTTTTAAGATAAAAAAGTCATTAATGAGTTTAGTATATTATACTAGAAACTGCTCCTATTTGATATTATGCTTAATGCTGCTCTGTTGACATCTTAGATTTTAATTCTGAGATAGGTCAAATGTGCATCATCTGAATTCAATCTCACACTACCAATTTAACTCCCTCCTTTGGAGATCATTTTCTATTACAACCCCAAACACCAGTGCCTTCATTTAAAATGGAATAGAAGAAAAAAAGACTTGCTTTGGGCCCTAAGAAATTTTTTTTTTTATTAATGAGTTTTTTAAAGTTTCTCTCTTATAACAAGGAAGAACCATATAATTTTTTTCTTCCTTTTTTGTTATATTTTTTCACATAATCCCATTACTCGTAATAGAAGAAAATATTTAATACAATTATCTACAGAAATAGTTTTTGTTCTGATGTTTCCTTTCAGTTTGGGCTTCCCTCTTGGCTAAGACAATAAAGAATCCACCTGCAATGTGGGAGACCTGGGTTGGATCCTGGATCTGGAAGAGTCCCTGGAGAAGGGCATGGCAGAGGACTCCAGTATTGTTGCCTGGATAATTCCATTGACAGAGGAGCTTGGCGGTCTACCGTCCATGGGATCGCGGAGAGTCCAACACGACTGAGCGACTAACACTTCCACTTTCACACTCTCCGTTTACTCTGTTTTGTTTTTGTTATTCTCTTATTATAAAATTTATTTGTACTGCATGGTTACTGGCCAAGAAAACTAATTGGAAGGATTTTAGGTGCAATGTGTGGTTTCTAGTAAGATAACAGTGGTAAGAATGTTTATGGGGCTTCCCTGGCTGTTTAGTGGTGAACAGGCTGCGCTTTCACTGCAGGTGCTGCAGGATCAAAACCTGTCAGAGAACTAAGCCAACATTCCACGCAGCCAAAAATAAGTAAATAAAGTAAGAATGATTATCCAAGGATGTTTGCAATGCTCCTCCACCTAACACCGTGGGCTTTTTAATTTAACAAATGAGTATTGGGAATGTGCTTAGCAAGTTTCCTGAATTATATAGGACATTTCTTTAAAGTTGCTGCTGCTGCTGCTAAGTCGCTTCAGTCGTGTCCGACTCTGTGCGACCCCATAGACGGCAGCCCATCAGGCTCTCCTGTCCCTGGGATTCTCCAGGCAAGAACACTGGAGTAGGTTGCCATTTCCTTCTCCAATGCATGAAAGGGAAAAGTGAAAGTGAAGTCGCTCAGTCGTGTCCGACTCTTAGCGACCCCATGGACTGCAGCCTACCAGGCTCCTCCATCCATGGGATTTTCCAGGCAAGAGTACTGGAGTGGGGTGCCATTGCCTTCTCCATCTTTAAAGTTAGATGAGTGTTAAACAAATTTAAAAAAATAATGTTGATATGATCAGACAAATCTTAACAGATTAAATTAGTGAAAATCAGCAAATTATTTGTTTGAAAATCAGTGTAATTTACAAGCTTGTTTAGTTGACATGAACATCTGGGTTTGCCAATGAAGAGCTCTTACCTATTTTCCCTTTTTTTTCTCAATTATCTAGTAATTCAAACTAATTTATTATCTTTTAGAAATAATAATGGGAAACATTCAAGAATAATTTTAAGCATGGACATCTTATTTTTTAAAATATTATATAAATACATAAAATTTGGAGTGTTTTGAACTTCACCATAAATCATTGTTCAGTGGGAATTTTTTAAAGAATTTTTTGTTTTAGCACATTTTGTTGAAATGATTTCAAAGGTTACAACAGTAATTTTTATAAACTGACATTTTTCTATCAGAAAATCCCAAAGCAAATGAAAAGCCTATAGAATAGGAATTGTGACAATGGATAATTAAAGAAGGAGAAAGTCACTGTGGAGAGTCATAAAGTAAGAAAATTCACTGAAAGCAAGCAATTACCCACGTAAATATAGGTGACAACCTAATAATTAGACTGCTTTTTATCTTTTGAAAATAAAATTACAAGTTTCTGCTACCTGCTTTATTTTTATTTATTTTACTTAAACAAAAATTTGTTTAAGATGTAAACTGGAAAAAAAGGTAGACCATGAAAACTACAAATGCAAGAAAACTAGAGTGACAGTACCCATGTCAGGCAGATATAAAGATATCAGTGAATCGGTACTGTATTTCATAATGATAAAAGTCATTTCATCAAGAAGATGTGACAGTCATACCCGTGGATGGCCTATTTATGTAACTTGTAAATATGTGTTGCAAAATCTGACGGAACTAAATGAAGAACTAAGTAAGTTCACAGTCATAGCTGAAGATTGTAACTCTCTTTTCTCAAAAATTGATAAAACAACCAAAAATCAGAAAGTTTCAGAAGATTAAACATTTTTAATCTTTTTAATAATAATTAATTGAATTGTATATAACAGAATTTTACCAGTTTTTCAGTGTATGTGGAACATCACCAAGATAGTATATGCTGAATCAGAAATATCTCAGTAAATTTCAGAAGTAAACATCTATGCAATATAATTTGGAGAACAGTGGAATTAAAGTAAGAATCAAGAACGATCAAGTAACTAGAAAAACAGCAAATATTTGGATATCAAATAGCAAACTTCTGTATACCCTATGGATCGATTTAAAGATCAGGAAGATTTTAAAATGTTACAAATGAGATGATAAAGATAATATGATAAATCAAAATTTTGGGGACATAGTTGATATATGCTTGGAGAGAAATTTATAACTTTAAACATTTGTTTTAAAGCAATAAAGTGCCATAATTAATTATCTAATTTTCTCCTTAAGTATCTAGGAAGAAAAACAATAAATTAATCTGTAAGGAAGTAATAGAAATAAATGTAAAAATCAAAATTCATGGACTTGAAAACATACAAATAATACAAAATTTGCATAGTAATCTGATTGGTTCTTCGAGATGTTTAAAAAAATGCTGTAGAAGAAAAAAATTAAGCAAGTAATATAAATTACTAATAGCAGCAATAAATTTAAGGAGGAATAATCACTACAACTGGGAAAGGAAATGGCTACCCACTCAGTACTCTTGCCTGGAGAATTCCATGAACAGAGGAGCTTGGAGGTCTACGGTCCATGCGGGTTGCAAACAGCAAACATAACTGAGTGACTAACACACACACACACACATAATCACTACAAATCTTATGGAAATTAAAAGAATAATAAGGGATTGTTATAAACAATAATATGAAGATAAGTGGGCTTCACTTGTGGCTCATCTGGTAAAGAATCCACCGGCAATGCGGGAGACCTGGGCTCGATTCTTGGGTTGGGAAGATCCCTTGGAAAAGGGAAAGGCTACCCACTCCAATATTTTGGCCTGGAGAATACCATGGACTGTACAGTCCATCAGATCATAAAGAATCAGACACAACTGAGAGACTTTCACTTTTACTATGGCAATAACTATGACAATATGGGTGAAGATCACAAATCCCTTGTCAAATACAACTTTCCATAATGACCAAGAATAAATTAAAAACCAAGATTGTCCAATTTCTATTAAAGGGATCTATTTTATTATTATTTAAAAAAAAAAAACTCCCCATAAAAAAAAAATCTAAGTCCAGGAGATTTCACTGGTGCATTCTGTCAAATATTTAAGAAAGGTAAGACGAAGATGCAAAAACGTTCAGGAAATAGAGAAACAGAATATGCTTCTCAACTGTTCGATGTGACACACATAAGACTATTTATAATAATCTTGCAAAATCTTTATAGGTAAAAGAAAATCACAGAAAAAAATCTCATGTATGTATATATATATATATATATATATAGAGAGAGAGAGAGAGAGAGAGAGATGTGGAAGTCTTTTAAAAGTTATTAAACAAAATTAAACAATATAAAAATATATGTATGACCTAATTTGTTCTATTTCAAGAGTGCAAAATTAGTTCAGCATTCAATAACAAGTCAGTGTGATTAGCTTTATTAATAAGCTAAAAACAGGAAAGTATATGATCATATTAATAAGTAAAGAAAACACATTTGAAAAGATTGAATATCAGTCCATTGTTAAAAAAAAAGAAAACCTCAACATACTAGTAGTAAAAGGGAACTTCTATTCTTACAGCTAATATCCATACTTAATGAGGCAAAACTGAAGCTTCTAGCTAATACTATTAGCAAAGGAGGAATCTCCACTCTCTCTACTTTTAATGAGCATTGTGCCAGATGTTCTAGATAGAAATAGTCAGGAAAAAGCATAAAAAAACATAAATATTGGAAAGAAAAGATAAAACTACCTCTATAAGGAGATGCATGGTTGTTAATGTAGATCTCCCTAAGGAATTTATGAAAAAGTTCATAATAAACCTAGTAAGAATAATAAGTGCATTAGCAAGTTAAAGAATACAAAGATACAAGGTTATAATAATATTATCATTGTTCCATAGCAAATTATCTAGTGGACAAAAAGATAGATTTACGGTCTCATATTTTTTGTGGTCAGTAATTTGAGAGCTGTGTGTATACTGCTGCTGACTGAAGATCTTTCATGAGGTTGTAACTGAGATGTCAGCCATGACTGCAGTCATGTAAGTGTGACTTGATTTGCAGATTAATGTGGCAGGAAGGTTTGGGCCTCCCAGATGGTACTAGTGGTAAAGACCTCCCTGCCAACATAGGAGATCTAAGGGATGTGGGTTCAATCAATCCCCGGGTCAGGAAGATCCCCTGGAGTAGAAAATAACAACTCACTCCAGTATTCTTGCCTGGAGAATCTCATGGGTAGAGGAGCCTGGCGGGCTGCAGTCTGTGGGGGCGCATGAAATTGGAAACAACTGAAGCCAGTTAGCATGGCCAGAAGGTTCAGTTTTTCACTGCTGGTGGCCAGAACCTTACTGCCTAACCATATGGGCCACTTCATTGAATGACATGGCAGCTGGTTTACACCAGAGTACGCAATTCAAGAGAGAGAGAATAAGACCAAATAAATATCTTTTATAACCTAATCTCAGAAGAAACATGCCATCACTTTTGTAAAATGTATTGGTTACACAAGGGCTTCCCAGGTGTTGTAGTAGTAAAAAAAATCCACCTGCCAATGCAGGAGACACAGAAGACACAGGTCTGATTCCTAGGTCAGGAATATCCCCTAGAGGAGGAAATGGCAACCCATCCTAGTATTCTTGCCTGGAAAATGTAAGAGGAGCCTGGTGGGCCACAGTCCCTGGGATTGCAAAGAGTCACAGATGACTGTGTACAAACATACACACATTAATTAGAAAGACCAACCTTGATTCAGTACGGGAGGCACTTTATAAAGGTCTGGATGCCAGGAAGTAAGGAACACTGTTACCCTTCTCATCCAAACTAGTAACACCATAATCCACCTTTTGGCTTTCAATGATCCATTTCTGAGTCTATACTCAAAGTATAATATAGTCCTTAACCCTCCAAAGGCCACCCAAAGTATCATTCTATTAGAAAATAAATTCAAAATACAGAATCTCATTATGTAAAACATGTGCAGTTATAGATAAGCCTTAAGTACAACAACCAGAGTTCAGTTCCTCATTTGAAGATCTATGAACTAATGCATAAGCTAGTAGTTCCTTGATTAGTATTCAAAACCCGGGAAAAATTCTCCATGGTTTTAGTTCCATCCTGTGTACTCTTGATTCTGCCCTTCAGGTCATCTTTCTTTTATTATAAAGTTAGCACATGCTTGCAGCTGCATAGTTTTCTCATCCTTATTTGTGTTTGTGTACATTGGTATCCAAAGGCCTCTTTTAATTTTGAACTGTTTCTGTTCCTTTAACAGATAGTAGAATGTATTTGAGATTTCTTAAACTTGTAAATATACTTGTAAACACACTGCACAGTGTTTCTGTGAATATAACTCTCTTAAATTCTTTATAGATCTCTCCTGAACTTTATTAGGGATTCACTCCATTAGACAAAAACCATATCCATAAATCTCTTCAAGATAAGCGCTTCTTTAACTTGAAATATCTGATGGACAACCACTTTAAGCTTTAACATTTTTAATTGTTAAGTTGAGAGCATCTGTGAAACATACTGACGGTATCCCCAAAAGTACCTTTTGTCTGACTGAACTAGGTTCTCTGCAGCACTATTTTTCACCTTTCAGAATAGCTCTGCATCTAGCAAATAAATTTGTAAAGTAGTAAAACATGTTTACATCTGGATTGGTATAGTTTGTTGCATGAATTTACATTTTTATCAAGGTTTATCAAATTGTACACTTAATATGACAACACATTGAATGTCATCATACTGATTGCACCATGACCAATGCTTCCATTTTGTGGAATTTCTCTTCTTCCCTTGGAAGGCATGTAAGTGAACTATGCCCATGCCCATTTATTATTTAGACTAAGTTAGGGCCCTGTTGTCAATTCTTACCAATTGTTATTAGAGTTCATTTTTTCCTCAGTTTTATAATAACATAATTAAAAAATCAACAACAACAACAGAAAAACAATATAACCCTGTTTTCATATAAAGCAATAGATCAGGGAGTATACTTTCTTTGTATACTCCCTGAAGAAGACTTTAGATAAGAGCATAAGTTAGATTCACTAAGAATAAATAGGTTTCTGAAAAAGAATGCTCTACCTACATGAGGCTTACCTCTTTATGAGACTATAAACTTGGTTTGAAAAATAGATAAGGAGAGGGAAGCATATTTCCATGACTCTTTTGCTATTTAAGCAACATTAACTGTCAACAGTCCTCTGGGAGAAATTAGAGAAGATACAGAAAATTTCTTTCCTAATTTCTAGCCTCGTTTCACCCACAAAGTCCCACTGGAGAAGGGTATATTAGAATGGTAAAAATTACAGTTGTTTAAAATCATTGAGATGGGATTCTCATTTCTATGGCTTAATAGCTGCTGTAAGTTGATTAAAGTTTTTGAGTCTCCATTCTGTTATATGCAGCATTACCAAAAATTTTATAGGGTTATTTGGACAATTAAACAGTAAAGTGTATATAATAAGTTATCACAGTGAAAGTGTGCAGTAAATACCCTTGAACATGAGCTACTAAAATGATCTCATTCATTTGTATGATTAATACTATGACAAGATAGTAGAATGCATTTGAAATTTCTTAAACTTGTAAATATACTAGTAAATGTTTTTAATAGGACACGATGCTGTATTTATTGAATGATAATTCAATACTAATAATTGTTAATAAAGGCTATACTAGCCGAAACTGAGAGTAGAAGTATCGTTGCCATTTATTTTTTTCTGGCATTCAGTTGTGCTAACACATTTGACCTGACGTTCCTTGTCTAAAGAACTACTACATGTTAATTGAATTTCTTGTTTCTTCAGTATGTCAGAAAAGTTTTTCCGAGAGAGAAATAATGATGGACAGACCATGGTAGTAACAGTTGAGGCAGAGAGAAGGGAAAAGATGTATGATGTGTTTTGGAAATAAAGTTGCAATTGAAACAGCAAGAAAGAAAAGAGAAAAAGCAAGGGTAACTGAGAATTGACCTTTGAGTACTGTGCAGACATTGCTCTTTTCTGAGAGTGGGAAGATTAGGATAGGGATAATCTGTGTGAGACACAAAGGAAATTAGAGTTTTGCTTTGCCAGGTTGAGGTTGAGATGCTTACTTAGACATGCAAGTGTTAGGTATCAAATAGAAATTTGAATTAATGTGTCCGTATGAATCAGATGGTAAAGGATCCACCTGCAGTGTGGGAGACCTGGGTTTGATTCCTGGGTTGGGAAGATCTCCTGGAGGAGGGCATGGCAACCCACTCCAGTATTCTTGCCTGGAGAATCCCATGAACAGAGGAGCCTAGCCGACTACAGTCCATGCAGTCACAAAGAATCGGACACAACTGAGTGACTAAGCACAAACCCAGAAAGATCAGGGCTAAAAATAAAGATTGTGTATTCTTGATAATATAGATTCTATTAAAAGCTGTGGAAGAGTTGGACACGACTGAGCGATTGAACTGAACTGAACTGAAAAGCTATGGAAGAGAGAATGTGTACCTAAAACCAGAATGGGATGCTCCAATATTAAATGATCAGGAAAGAAAAAAAGAAAAAAATCAGTATCCAATGAAATGGTAAGAAATGCCAAGAGTGTAATATCAAGAAGCTAAGGAGTTGGTGATGGACAGGGAGGCCTGGCGTGCTGTGATTCATGGGGTCGTGGAGAGTCGGACACGACTGAGCGACTGAACTGAACTGAACTGAACTGAAGGGAAAACATTACTTTTAAGATAGCCAACTTGAGGAATGATACTGAGAAGTAAATATGATAAGAAAAGATAAACAGTAGATTTGTCAAACCAGTGATTAATTCCAAAAGCATATTACCCAGGCTTTATAAATTTCAAATATGCAGAGCAACTTATTCAGTTAATTTGTAAAGCAAAATTCTAAAATAGAAATATTAACTTTTGCAGCTTGTTTTTTGTTAATAAATTATTTGTTTATTTCTTTGCAAGTCATTGGTCTATGAATTTGAAGGATATGAAAATGAATAATACATGCCCTGAAAGAATTTTTAAATATGTATTAAAGTAAAACGTGTCTAAATTTTGGAAGGATATTATATATTTTAATTAGGTTAAATAAGTATGACGACCAAACATTCATCTTACATGAGTACCCTCCATATTGAGATATTATTCTTTTTTTAAAAAAACTATTATTTATATTAAAATTGTTATTTATACTGCAGAAGCAATCTAGTATAGTAATCACAATATACTAGTCTGTGCTAGGACAGGCTGCTCAAATTTGAATACCAAATCACAGTAAGTGAGTATGACTTGGGGCAATGTGTTAATCTCACCATGGAAATCTGGTCTCTCTCAGCAACAGAATTACTAAGTAAGTGCATGTTTAAAACTACTAGATAATATCAAAGTGTTTCCAAAGTGCTTTCCAGATTACTCTCCCTTTGGGTATGTTCATGTAATAGAATGCTTTATGTTCACGTATCATCATGTCCCACAAAGCATATTGTGAACACAGAAACCAAGTCACAGATAAAGTCATACAGAATATAAAACTTAAAATATATAAACCTAAAAAATAAGCAAAGTTAAATGACATATATTAAAGAATATATATCTATTTTTAAAAGAATGAGGATATTAAATGTGATAGTGAAGATAAGAAGCAGTGATTGAGAAGAAGTATACGTGTAATAGATGAGGTTTTGTGATATTATTTATTTTATATTCATAGTATATTTTCTTATGTGTTTCTGTCAGTCATTGCATATGCATACTATTTTCTTATATATCTTTAATGTTGCCTTAAAAACTCAGTCTTTCCAAATTGTTTGTACTCTGAGTGGCTCCCTGTCTACCAACTCCATCTCCTACAATGCTATTTTCTTCTGCATTTCTCTTCCCATGAAAATTGCAGAAATATTTTGACTACTTCTTTGCCATCAGTGTTTATTTTGGTATTTATTTAATGTTGAACTGAAAAAAATGTGGTGAGAAAGGGTATACCAGTCAGCCAGAGAATTCTTTCTTGGTATATATACTTATGTAATCTGTAGTCATATGTATTATTCTATTACTTATTAAAAACAAACCACAACCCACTGAGAAGGAGAAGGAACTGGCAATCCACCCCAGTATTCTTGCCTGGAAAAATCCCGTGGATGGAGGAGCCTGGCAGGCTACGGTCAATGGGGTTGCAAAGAGTTGGACACGACTGAGCGACTAACACAACCCACAGTATTAATAATAACTGCCACCCTCATTATACCTGAATATAATTCAGGTATATTGTTGTGGTTATTTGTGTTATAATCATATTCAATGATTAATCAAATAACCACTAATATGATTTTGCCATGCATGTCTAACTGTTAATTTTCTTCTTGAATCCAGCATTAATGCCTCAGTTGTAATACAACTCACATACTGTTGTGTAACTTGCGGGGCTAAATCTGACATCAAGACTTTCAGGCTGCAACATAGCAGATATGCAGCAGATGGCACCCTACAGGATCTCTAGGGGATGCTAAGCACGTTCAGAATTTCTGGTAGGGGAGGGAAGGAGAGAGCAGAGAGCCATTTAAACAAATAGGGCTGTGGAAAGGCTGCGATTGCGTTCCACTGAGACACATTTTTACTTAAATTGTGTTTTGTTCAGGTTTGAAAATCAGAAACATAGACATATTTAACTACATTGAAAATGCCTACTTTTAATTATCGAATACATAAAAAAGATGGTGTTATAGACAACATAATGTAGTTGTTTAGGAGTAATAGTAAACCATAAGGTGTTTGCATGTTTACAGATGAGTAAAGGTGTTTTAACATCCAGTAACTCTTTTAGATGCAGGCCAGTTATTCCTTAACTCTTTCCTTTTAATCTTGATAAAAATGAAAACCTGAGAAAACTAGTATTGACTTTTAGTATAAATTTACTGATAGAAATACAAATGTTTACTCTTTCAAATATTATAGTTAAATAGATTATTTTCTGTTATTTTTATAAAGTGAAATAAGCTCTATATGGTGGACAATTGATAAAATCAAAGTAATTCATTATATTTATGACAAATACATGTGACAACAAATAGATACATCTATCTTGTTCTTTTTGCTTAGATGAGCTTCTATAGGTAAGAGGAGGTGATAAGTTTAAAAATAATAATTAATTATTGTGAAAGATTTTATTCATTTACTTCAAAAACAGACAAATATTATTTTGTTACCCGTGGTCATCATTCAGTTCAGTTCAGTTCAATTCAGTCGCTCAGTCGTGTCCGACTCTCCGCGACCCCATGAATCACAGCACGCCAGGCCTCCCTGTCCATCACCAACTCCCTGAGTACACTCAAACTCATGTCCACAGAGTCGGTGATGCCATCCAGCCATCTCATTCTCCGTCGTCCCCTTCTCCTCCCGCCCCCAACCTTTCCCAGCATCAGAGTCTTTTCCAGTGAGTCAACTCGTCGCATGAGGTGGCCAAAGTATTGCAGTTTCAGCTTTAACATCAGTCCCTCCAATGAACATCCAGGATCGATCTCCTTTAGAATGGACTGGTTGGATCTCCTTGCAGTATACGGTGGTCATCATTAGGGATCAGAAAACTCTTTCTGTAAAATCAGGGCCATATAAACTATATTGTAACAACGCAGTTGACTTCCCAGGTGGTGCTTTGGTAAAGAATCTGCCTACCAATGCAAGAAACAAGAGACACAGGTTTCATCTGTGGGTCAGGAAGATTCCCTGGAGTAGGGAATTGCTTGCATGTCTGCTAAGTGGCTTCAGTGGTGTCTGACTCTTTGTGACCCTATGGACTGTAGGCAGCCAGGCTCCTTTGTCCATGAGATTCTCCAGACAAGAATACTGGGTTGCTGTGCCTTCCTCCAGGGGATCTCCTGACCCAGGGATTAAATCCGCATCTATTTCCCCTGCATATCAGTAAGTGGGTTCTTTGCCACTTGAGAAGCCCTGTTCCAATATTCTTGCTGAAAAATTCCATGGACAGAGGAGCCTGGTGGGGTACAATTAATGGGGTCACAAAGAGTTGAATACCCAGGCTTCCCAGGTGGTGCCAGCAGTAAAGAACCCGTCTGCAATGCACACGGGACGTAGGTTTGATCCCTAGGTCAGGAAGATCCCTAGGTCAACTCCTTAGGGTTGCAAAGAGTCAAACATAACTGTGCATACCCACATATGGAAATCTTACTTAGATCTACAACAATTCAGCAATGTTATTTTATTCTATTTTATTGAGTTTCTTTGACAAGCATTATTTTTCCTCTTATAGAATAGAAAGATAAAAATTCTTAACAAATTATACTGTGAAGATTAGATTTAAATTGTATCTGGCAATGGAAAAGTCTAAATAAATATCAGTTTCCTTCTCTTCCCCCACCTTTTAAAAAACTTATTCTAACATTACTTCTAAACTTGTTACCCAGAATGAGATTTGGTTCCACCTTCATAGCACTTCCATGATTCTTATGTTCTTTAGCACTGGTCTTTGATTTTGGTAGTCCTGGTTTTTTCATGTTCTGGAGCTAAATCCTGGCCCTTAAACCCTAAGATTTGGGGTGGAGATTATTTTGCTGTTCACAGAATTTCTAAATACTGCTAAACCTCTGATCAAATTACATGATTTTATAGTAAATTTTGTGTAGATATCAGTGAGTAAATAATATGTCCAGATACAGTACCTATCTTTAGATTTAAAATCTTTGCAAAATTTTGTTTTTAAGAAATATAAATGTTTTCTGAAATAAAGTCTGTCTTAAAATCATTTTCTTGCAAGGGAGTCTATGTTGTAGGAGTGATTTTCTTAGCTTTTGTTTGCAGCCAAGATAGGATTTTCATTCATCTCTATCACCCCCCGGACAATTCTGCTTTCCCTCAAGGTGGCATTTTGTCTAGACTTGCTACTTATGATTTAAAACATTATTTTACTAATGTAATCTAGGATGGAATTTAATTATAATTCAGTTACCTAATTATATTATGATAGTTATTTCTTATTTGGGGCTTTGCAGATAGCTTACAGTCAGCATATTGCATGGTTTCACATAACTCTTGGAACATATACCATAGTTTAGACACATAACTATAGTTAAAGTATGATCTAGTTCAGTATCTGCTGAAGGTTCTATGTCCCAGTATACCTCTATTGCTTATGAAACTTTAGGTTTTTCTGAATAAGGCCTATTTTCTCATATTACTATGCTTCCTCATTCACTGCACATTTGAAAAATAAGGATATTAGAAATTTCCTTGGTGGATGCTATGTCAAATTTAACTGCCACTGGTGAGACAATTGCAACCTGTAAGTATTTTAAGATTGTTTTTTCCAAACATTTCTCTTTACTTAGTTGACATCCAAGGCTATCTGTCTTAATGGTAAATTGTTTAGTAACTACCAAAGTTGCATTCTTTTTCTCTCTCAAGAAAACTTCAGAAAAGAAATCAGTTTTTTTTTTTTTTTAATAAAGAGTAATTGGGGAAAAAAAACACTTAATGTTGCTGTGGATACATATAAATGTGGACCACAGGCCAAAAATCTGCTGGCATTGATTTTGGGAGCAGAAATCCTGTACATAACATCTACATCTCTGTCCACACAGCAAATACAAGGATTCATTTTTGAAAGATACTCACACAAGGTAGTGTCAAGTGTGGATCTGAGAATATTATAATATTAGAAAATGGAAGAAGTACCAGGATGCCAGCTGTGTGTGTGTGCCCCAACATGGGTGTGCACATACACAGGTGTGTAGGTGTGTTGGGGGTTGTTGAGCATAATGTATTTGTGTTTATTGTGATTGAGAAGCAGTGTTGGAAAGTCTCTTAAAAACGGCTCCAAAAAGCAAGCATACTAAATGTGTAGTTTCATCTATTTGCTTCTTTCCTTGCAAATTTGATTTGGCCCTATTAAAAGATCCTTATAACCTTGCAAAACATAACAGGATGCTCATAAAAGGCACTTGAAGGCATCTGTCCACATTCACAATCTTACTTCTGAGTCATTTCTCGGTATCCTAGTGCCATCTCGTACCTGCTTTCTTCACTTGCTTTTTGACTCTGACTTTCACCTTTTTTTTCCTGTGCACTGATGCTTCTCTCTCTTAGTGGTGAAGCAAGGGATAGGTTACCTTTTAACAATCCACCTCTTACTATCTTTTATATTAGCTTTCAGACACGTCATATATTTTTACTACCTTCAGGGAATTCTTGGTTTGAATGACTGAATAGAGCTGGAGTGACCTGGGTTCCACTTTAATCTCATAAGTATCTCTTTGCGTAAGGCTTACAATTTCCAGATCTTTCCTCCTCCTCCCTACCCCACCACACACATCCTTTTTACTATAAATCAAAGCCCAAGAGAGAGGGTGTTTTTCCGTCAGTGCTTCAGATATTCAGTCTCTCAAATCCTCATGCATTCCCCCATCAAATTGAATCCCCCGTCATGGAATAATAAGGACGCATTTAGCTTGAAGAAAACCTCAGTTATCCTTTGTTGTTGTCCAGTCACTCAGGCATGTCTGACTCTTAGTGACCCCATGGACTACAACACACCAGGCGTCTCTGTCCTTCTCCATCTCCTGGAGTTTGCTCCAACTCATGTCCATTGAGTCAATGATGCCATCCAACCATTTCATCCTCTGTCGTTCCCTTTTGCTCCTGCCCTCAATCTTCCCCAGCATCAGGGTCTTTTCCAATGAGTTGGCTCTTCGCATCAGGTAGCCAAAGTATTTGTAGCTTTAACTTTGCTTCAACATCAGTCTTTCCAATGAATATTCAGGGTTGATTTACTTTAGTAGTCACTGGTTTGATCTCCTATTGGTCCAAGGGACTCTCAAGAGGCTTTTCCAGGACTTAATTTATGTGTGTGTATATATATATGGTTGTATGTATATAAAATGTATATACTTGGATATATATGTATGTATATATGCATTATATACATGTATACCTTATAGCCATATATATATACATTATATCCATTTTATGTATATTTTATATCTATATATTACTACGAATTCTTTTCCATCATTCCTGTAGCAGTTCATGGTAAATTAAAACTGTTTTTTCTGATTTCAAGCTTCTAGATAGAAAGTGAGTTGACTGCCTGCAAGAAGCTCCTGGAAACTTTTTTCTGTAAGTTTACTGCAGATGAGACATAGGAACAAGAATGCTGCTCCTGTTTGTGTCTGAGGAGCAACTCTGCTAATTCTGTACTTTGTTTCTCTTTTTTCTCTCAGATAGATACATGTGACTACGTTCATTATCTTTAACAGGATTTTGTAGACATCAGAGATATTGAATAATTTAGCATCTGTTACTATGTTGAATTTCTTAGAAATGCTGTGCTCTGAAAATGAAAACAAAACAGTGGAACACAAACTGTCATGACATTTTTCCCAAAAGTGTGCTGTGTGATTGTAAGATTAAATAATGTGAATGAAATGGAGTGAATGCTCAGAAAAAATAAATCATTCTGAAACTGGAATCCATTTGTGATAAGTTTGAAAGTAGTACTGAAAGTCTCAAATGAGTACAAAATATTTCTTTAGAGGTAGCACTGATTGCAGGATGGGGCATAGGAAAATAAAAAGGAAAATTCAGAAAGTGTCTATTTTATAACTTCATTAGGACAAATTCAGATGAACATTGTCATTTGTCCTAGAAGTTTCAATTCAGTTGCATTCCACTCTTTGCAACCACAGGGACTGCAGCAAGTCAGGCTTCACTGTCCATCACCAACTCCTGGAGCTTGCTCAAACTCATGGCCATCAAGTCGGTGATGCCATCCAACCACATCATCCTCTGTCACCCCCTTTGCCTCTTGCCTTGAGTCTTTCCCAGCATCAGGGTCTTTTCTAAGGAGTCAGTTCTTCGCATCAAGTGGCCAAAGTATTGGAGTTTCAGTTTCAGCATCAGTCCTTCTAATGAATATTCAGTACTGATTTCCTTTAGGATTGATTGGTTAGATCTCCTTGTAGCCCAAGGGACTCTCAAGAGACTTCTCCAAACCACAGTTCAAAAGCATCAGTTCTTCAGCACTCAGCTTTCTTTATAGTCTCATCTCTAACATCCATTCATGACTACTGGAAAAACCATGGCTTTGACTAGATGGGCCTTTGTTGACAAAGGAATGTCGCTGCCTTTTAATATGCTCAGTTGATCATACCTTTTCTTTCAAGGAGCAAGTGTCTTTTAACTTCATGGCTGCAGTCACTATTTGCAGTGATTTTGGAGCCTCCCAAAATAAAGTCTTCAAGGCTGGATGCCATGATCTTTGGTTTATGAATATTAAGTTTTAAGCCAACTGTTTCACTCTCCTCTTTTACTTTCATCAAGAGGCTTTTTAGTTCTTCACTTTCTGGCATAAGGGTGGTATCATTTACATATCTGAGGTTATTGGTATTTCTCCTGGCATCTTGGTTCCAATTTGTGCTTCATCCAGCCTGGCATTTCATATGATGTAGTCTGCATGTAAGTTAAACAAGCACAGAGACAATATATACAGCCTTGACTTAATCCTTTGCCATTTTGGAACCCATCTGTTGTTCCATGTCCAGTTCTAACTGTTGCTTCTTGACCTGCATACAGGTTTCTCCGGAGGCAGGTAAGGTGGTCTGGTATTTGCATCTCTTTAAGAATTTTCCAAGTGTGTTGTGATCCACACAGTCAAAGTCTTCTAGCAATAAAACAGAAGTAGATGTTTTTCTGGAACTCTCTTGCTTTTTCTATGATCCAAGGGATGTTGGCAATTTGATCTCGTTTCTCTGCCTTTTCGAAATCCAGCTTGAACATCTGGAATTTCTTGGTTCACATACTGTTGAAGTCTAGTTTGGAGAATTTTGAGCATTGCTATGCTAGCATGTGAGATAAGTGCAATTGTGTGGTAGTTTGATTATTCTTTGGCATTACCTTTCTTTGGGATTGCAATTAAAACTGACCTTTTCCAGTCCTGTGGTTATTGCTGAATTTTCCAAATTTGCTGGCATTTGGATTGCAGCACTTTCACAGTATCATCTTTTAGGATTTGAAATAGCTCAACTGGGATTCCAGCACCTCCACCAGCTTTCTTCATAGTGATGCTTCCTAAGGCCCACTTAACTTTGCATTCCACATTGTCTGGCTCTATGTGAGTAATCACACTATCATGGTTATATGGGTCATGAAGATCTTTTTTGCATAGTTCTTCTGTGTATTCTTACCACCTCTTAATATCTTCTGCATCTGTTAGGTCCATACCATTTCTGTCCTTTATTTTGCCTTACTTTTTCTTGGGGATGTTCTTGATCCGTGCTTCCTGTACAGTGCCATGAACCTCTGTCTGTCGTCCTTCAAGCACTCTATCAGATACAATCCCTTGAATCTATTTCTCATTTCCACTCTATAATCATAAGGGATTTGATTTAAGTCAGACCTGAATGGTCTAGTGGTTTTCCTTACTGTCTTCTTTTCAAGTCTGAATTTTGCAATAAAAAGTTCATGATCTGAGCCATAGTCATCTCCCGGTCTTGTTTTTGCTGACTGAGTTTCTCCATCTTCGGCTGAAAAGAATAAAATCAATCTATTTCAGTATTGACTGTCTGGTGATGTCCGTGTGTGGAGTCTTCTCTTGTGTTGTTGGAAGAGGGTGTTTGCTATGACCAGTGTGTTCTCTTGGCAAAACTCTGTTAGCCTTTGCCCTTCTTCATTTTGTGCTCCAAGGCCAAATATGCTTGTTATTCCAATTATCTCTTGACTTCCCACTTTTGCTTTCCACTCCCCTATGAAGAAAAAGAAAGACATATTTTGGGGGTGTTAGTTCTAGAAGGTCTTGTAATTCTTGATAGAACTGTTCAATTTCAGCTTCTTCAGCATTAATGTTTGGGGCATAGTCTTGGATTACTGTGATATTGAAGGTTTGCCTTGTAAATGGACAGAGATCATTCTGTCGTTTTTGTGATTGTACCCAGGTACTCCATTTCGGTCTCTTTTGATAACTATGATGGCTACTCCGTTTCTTCAAATGGATTCTTGCCTACAGTAGTAGAGTTTAGGAGGTGAGGAAAGTTCAAAATAGTAAAAAATCCAGATAAATAAAGGAGATAGGTAAGATAGGGGGGTTAAAGGAGTAACTATGGTTATATGAGGTCATAAAGATGGATTTGTCATGGTTTAGTCACTAAGTTGTGTGCAATTCTTGAGACCTCATGGACCGTAGCCCACCAGGCTACTCTGTCTATGGGATTTCCAGGCAAGAATACTGGATTGGATAGCCATTTCCTTCTTCAGGGGATCTTCGTGACCCAGGGATCAAACCCGCATCTCCTGCATTGCCATTGCAGGCAGATTCTTTACTGCTGAGCCTCCAGGGAAGCCCTATAAGAATGGGGCCCTAGTCCAATATGACTGGCATCCTTATAGTTTGGAAAAAAAAGCACCAGGAATGCACCCACACAGAGGGAATTCAGCCATGGACAGGCACAGAGATAAGACCATGTGAACACACAACAGTGGTCACATGTAAGCTATGGCTTGAGAGAGGCCTCAGGAGAAACCAGATTTCCCAGCTCCTTAATGTTGAACCCCTGGCCTCTAGAACTGTGAGAAAAATGATTTCTGTTATTTAAACCAGTCAGTCTATGATATTTTGTTTTAGCAACTCTGGAAACCAGCCAAGCTCTCAAAAAGAAGGAGCCAAGCCAAAAGTAGATTTTTGTGTAGGAAACCTGGGCCTTTGTTGCATTAAACAAAGACCACCAAGACAGTAACATAGTCATGTGATATTAATCAAAAAGCAGAAACTAGCTGCTTGTTCTTACACATTCCTCTGTGCATGTGGCAAAAAGGCTCGACATTTTTTTAATCATATTAATAAAAAGGCAATTCTCCCTGAATAATTTTACTCATAAACAGTCAAGAAGTTAATTTTATGCTGATTTGTGTGTGTGTGTGTGTGTGTGTGTGTGTGTGTGTGTGTGTATAAACATGTCTGAAAGTAGCACTCCTATCTAGACATTAATCGGATTTTTGGAGTCTAGGTTACTGGGGGGTGGGTCAGTTTAGACTGATCTAGTTTTGAGATAGTGCATGTGGAGTAGAGCAGCATCAGTAGGTCTCTAGAAAAAGAGAGGGAACTAAAAGCTGTAAGTGAAATAAAGAGATGAATGACTGATCTTATATAGGGATAGAGAAGAAAACACATGAAATATTATTCTAATATTTTAAACCTGGTGTGTTCATGTGTTAGTTGCTCATTCGTGTCTGATTTTGCAACCCCACGGACTGTAGCCTGCCAGACTCCTCTGTCTATGGGATTCTCCAGGCAAGTATGCTGGAGTGGATTGCCATTCCCTTCTCCAGAGGATCTTCCCAACCAAGGGGTTGAACCCTGGTCTCCTGCATTGCAGGTAGATTCTTTACCATTTGAGCTACAGGGAAGTCATCCTGAAGACTGGAATAAATGGCACTGCTCAACATGAAAGAGGAAATAAAGAAAGATTCTAGCTCTGGAGACAAAATCATGAGCTTGATTTGATTTATTTTGGATTTGACATAGTGGTGCCTTATCCAATTTGCTCATCATCAATACAGAAGAGGCTAGGATAAATGACCATGCCTAAAGTTACACATTTTAAATTTATTTGCTTAGATCTGCTTAAATGTTAATATGATTCATTATCATTCTGTGATTTGTGAAGTAAGCAACATAGGGAAAGTTAAGAGAGAAGAGTAGAAAGAAGTGAATCTGAAGAAGAGAAAGGAGATAAGGTATGCAAAGAAGAGTTGTAAAATAATTAGCATTTGTATAGTGCTTATAGGGTGCCTGACATTTTTGTTAAGTCATTTACAAATATCCAATTTTATCTTCCTCACAACCCTATGGCAATGGTGTTCTTCTTATTATCTGTCTCTTAGGTAAGGAAGTTGAAATTCACAGTGGTTAGATATTTTTAAGTGAGGATTTTAAATAGCCAAGACCCTGTGAAATTCAGAGCACATACTCTTAACCATTTTGTTATTCAACCTCTCAAAAATATAGATTTAGTGAAATAAAGCATGAAGGAGTGGGGGAAAGGGAGACTATAAATAAAAAGAGAAAGTGTTGTCATAATCAAATTTTCAGAAGTAGTAAAGGGAATAAAGCTTGTTGGATTAAATTAAAAATGAAGTCTTTGATTTAAAACAAAGATATGTTAAGATGATTACAGTTAGGTGGATTCCAGATTCCTAAAGATTTTGGATGAAAGTTATGATAAGAAAGGAAGGTTATGAATGGAAATGGTCATTCTTTATTTATTTTTTTAAATGCAAGAAGTGTGATGATTAGTGAGTGGAAGAAAGCACCACATTTCTGGTCCACTGTCTTTACTTGCTGTTGTCTCTCTTAAATAGCACTCCTATCTAGACATTAATCTAGACTTTCTGCATCTATGGGTTCAGCATGTAAGGATTCAACCAAACATGGTTGAAAATATTTGGGGAAAATTTTCGTGGAAGTTCCCAGAGTATAACTCGAATTTGCCATATGCTGGCGAAAATGTACATACATTTACATTGTATTAGATATTATAAGTAATCTAGAGATTAAGGTATATAGGAAGATGTGCCTAAGTTTTGTGCAAATGTTACATCACTTTATATTCGAGATTTGAGCATTCGAGGACAGCAATACCTGCAGGAGATCCTGACATGTCACCTTCCTTCACATGCAATGTGTCATAAATGGTGCTTCTTACTAATAATATTCCCTTTCCCAAATATCTACATGCGTTTTCACCACTATTTTCCTAAATGCTAAAGCTTAAAACTGGGCTCCCACTTTGACATAGCTCTCTTCGTAGACAGTGTGTCACTAACTCTCTCAAATTCTTCTTTTCTCCCTCATCATTTACTCTCTATATTAGTTATTTTCTATAACCAATTATTTTGTCGCAAATTTCATTGCCTTAAATGTATGATCACTTCAAATGCCATGATCACTTAATGGCAAATAGATGGGGAAACCATGGAAACAGTGATAGACTATTTTCTTGGGCTCCAAAATCACTGCAGATGGTGACTGCAGCCATGAAATTAAAAGACACTTGATCCTAGGAATAAAAGCTATGACCAACCTAGAAAACATATTAAAAAGCAGAGACATTACTTTGCCAACAAAGATCTGTCTAGTTAAAGCTATGGTTTTGCAAGTAGTCATGTATGGATGTAAGAGCTGGACTATTATGAAAGCTGAGTGCCAAAGAATTGATGCTTTTGAACTGTGGTGATGGAGAAGACTCTTGAGAGTCCCTTGGACTGCAAGGAGATCAAACCAGTTAATCCTAAAGGATATCAATCCTGAATATTCACTGGAAGGAGTGATGCTGAAGCTGAAACTCCAATACTTCGGCCACTTAATATGGAAAATTCTGAGAGAGATGGGAATACCAGACCACCTGACCTGCCTCTTGAGAAACCCGTATGCAGGTCAGGAAGCAACAGTTAGAATTGGACATGGAACAACAGACTAGTTCCAAATAGGAAAAGGAGTACATCAAGGCTGTATATTGTCACCCTGCTTATTTAACTTATATGCAGAGTATATCATGAGAAATACTGGGCTGGATGAAGCACAAGCTGGAAGCAAGATTGCTGGGAGAAATATCAATAACCTCAGATATGCAGATGACACTACCCTTATGGCAGAAAGTGAAGAGGAACTCAAAAGCCTCTTGATGAAAGTCAAAGAGGAGAATGAAAAAATTGACTTCAAGCTCAGTATTCAAAAAACTAAGATCCTGGCATCTGGTCCCATCACTTCATGGCAAATAGGTGGGGAAACAGTGGAAACAGTGTCAGACTTTATTTGTGGGGGCTCCAAAATCACTACAGATGGTGATTGCAGCCATGAAATAAAAAGACACTTACTCCTTGGAATGAAAGTTATTTCCAACCTAGACAGATTATTAAAAAGCAGAGATGTTATTTTGTCAACAAAAGTCCTTCTAGTCAAGGCTGTGGTTTTTCCAGTAGTCATGTATGGATGTGAGAGTTGGACTATAAAGAAAGCTGAACGCCAAAGAACTGATGCTTTTGAACTGTGGTGTTGGAGAAGACTCTTGAGAGTCTCTTGGACTGGGGAGAGATCCAACCAGTCATCTTAAAGGAGATCAATCAGCCCTGGGTGTTCATTGGAAGGACTGATGTTGAAGCTGAAACTCCAATATTTTGGCTATGAAGAAACAGCATTGAGAAGCATTTAAGAGCATAGTTGTACAGACTTTGAATGAATCCATCTCTTGACATTTGCATACTAGTGCCTTTGGAAAAGTTAGTTAATGTGTCTAAGTTTGTTTACTCATCTATAGAATGAAGAATTAAAAAAAATAGTATGTGACAAGACTAATAATCGTTGCATAGTTAAAAACAAATTAACAAATGAGAAAGAGTAATCATTATGTTTCTTTTTTTCTCTTCCCTAATGCATTCTTTTCTGTTTCATCATGCCATTTTTCTTCAAAAATTCTAGCAACCTCTTATTTTACACAAAGTCCAACACCTCATCCTTTGTTCACACCTCTTTGTAATTTGATTATCTTGCTTTATCTCCCAGTTAATGTCTTTGCTCTGCTTTGGTCAGTGTGCCCTATTCATTATTCTCTATATATGCCATGTTGCTTTCTTACTGGAAATTTTTTCACATTTTATTCTCTAAGGTTTGGCATGCCCTTCTCCACTGACTTTGCCAGTGCAAATTCTTAACCTTAAATTTCACCTCTTTATTAAGTCTACTTTGATGTTCTTATTGGGTTTTCAGTTCAGTTCAGTAGCTCAGTCTGGTATTCCCGTTTCTTTCAAAATTTTCCACAGTTTATTGTGATCCACACAGTCAAAGGCTTTGGCATAGTCAGTAAAGCAGAAATAGGTGTTTTTTGGAATTCTCTTGCTTTTTCCATGATCCAGTTTCAGTTCAGTTAAGTTCAGTTGCTCAGTCGTGTCCGACTCTTTGCGACCCCATGAATCACAGCACGCCAGGCCTCCCTATCCATTACCAACTCCCGGAGTTCTTTTACATGTGTTTAATCATCCACATCCCTGCAGTATGTTAGTTATTAAGATCAGTGCAGATGTTTCCAACTAAACACCACATCTTTTTCTCCTTTGAATTTCCCAGAGTACCTAGCACAAAAGTTGGTAGGTGGAGCTGAGTAAATATTCTTCAGTGTAAGAAGAGTGTATAGGCTTTACAGAGAGAAGGAATACACTTTTATTGTCAAAATAAGTGTCTTTTTTTTTTTTAGATTTAACTGGGATAATGCCACAGGTGCTTTTTGGGTACTTGTTGATACCTATAATCTTGAATCTTTATTAAAAATTAAGATATCCATACCAGATAAAGGGTACCAGATTCATTCTTTCTGGATTTATGTCATTACTATTTATAGTTGATACATAAATACACATGGATCAAATATTAAAATATTTAATTTGTATAATTATTTTAAATATTATTAAACAGAACTGTCACTCCTGTAAACCATTGTGGTACTTGACCTAAATGGATGGTCCTTAATGACAAGCCCACATTGATTCAGTTTGGAAGACATATGGGCAGAGGACAGATTCACTTTTGTGCAAAAGTGGTAAAGGTAAAGTCTTCCTCTTGGTCAAAGTTTGAACAGTTTGTTAGCAGCACCTTTAAAAGATCATGGTTTCCTAAGCTTGGGGTTCTTTAGCTGTGATGCAGTATCTGTGCCGTACCCATCTGGGATGCTCCACAGATCCCCAGCGGGATTTAGAAGAAGGTAGACAAGTGGAGCTGATGAAAACGTGAAACTCATGCTGCTTGATTATCCTGTGTAATAAAGTCCTTGTGTCTCTGACCCAGGAGTCTCATGTCTTCTGCTAATATCCATGAAACTATGGCATGTTAATTTATTTATATTCATCGAAAAAAATCTCAAAAATTTCATGGTTCTTTTCAAAGTTCATGTGCAATATTTTCTTCCTTTAGAAATAAGTTCTAAGTGAATTTAAAAATTATAAATTTATAGGTATTTACTTCCTAAATAAATAAAACCAGTGTATTATATTCAGCATATTTAGAAGTCTAATGTTTACAAGTCTCATGTTTCAGGATGACAAAGCATGCAGTAAAATAATGCAACTGCATACTAATACTAGAATCGACTTCCTATTTTTCTGATATCCTTTATAAGAATGGTTTCATGTGATTGTAGCACTGCTGTTGAAAGAGACAAATTCATTAATACAGTTACACTGAAAATATGGACTATTGCTTGAGGTAGAAAATTGGTGGCTTCCCTGATGGCTCAGAGGGTAAAGCGTCTGCTTGCATTGAGGGAGACGTAGGTCCGATCCCTGGGTCCGATCCCTAGGTTGGGAAGATCCCCTGGAGAAGGAAATGGCAACCCACTCCAGTATTCATGCCTGGAAAATCCCATGGACGGAGAAACCTGGTAGGCTATAGTCCATGGGGTTGCAAAGAGTCGGACACGACTGAGTGACTTCACTTTTTCACTTCACTTGCATACATTACAACCTTTAAACTGCCATATGTTTCTTACCAGGCAAACAACTTCTCTTTATATACTAATTTTCTTTGGAAATGCAAATTCATTTCTTACACTGAATTTTAAGTTACCAGAACTTTGCAGGGATTTCTTGTGCTTATTTTTATTTTTTATTGGAGGCTAATTATTTTACAATATTATATTGGTTGGTTTTGCCATACATTAACATGAATCCACCCCGGGTGTACATGAGTTCCCCTTCCTGAACCCCCCTCCCAATTCCCTCCTCCTCTTATCCTCCCTCGGGGTCATCCCCGTGCACCAGCCCCGAGCATCCTGTATCATGCGTCGAACCTGGACTGGTGATTCGTTTCACATATGATAATACACATGTTTCAATGCCATTCTCCCAAATCATCCCACCCTCGCCCTCTCCCACAGAGTCCCAAAGACTGTTCTATACACATGTGTCTCTTTTGCTGTCTCGTATACAGGGTTATCATTTGCATCTTTCTAAATTCCATATATATCCGTTAGTATACAGTATTGGTGTTTTTCTTTCTGGCTTACTTCACTCTGTATAATTGGCTCCAGTTTCATCCACCTCATAAGAACTGATTCAAATGCATTCGTTTTAATGGCTGAGTAATACTCCATTGTGTATATGTACCAAAGCTTTCTTATCCATTCATCTGCAGGTGGACATCTAGGTTGCTTCCATGTCCTGGCTATTATAAACAGTGCTGCGATGAACACTGGAGTACATGTGTCTCTTTCAATTCTGGTTTCATCGGTGTGTATGCCCAGGAGTGTGATTGCTGGATTATATGGCAGTTCTATTTCCAGTTTTTTAAGGAATCTCCACACTGTTCTCCATAGTGGCTGTACTAGTTTGCATTCCCACCAACAGTGTAAGAGGGTTCCCTTCTCTCCACACCCTCTCCAACCTTTATTGCATGTAGACTTTTGGATAGCAGCCATTCTGACTGGTGTGAGATGGTATCTCATTGTGGTTTTGATTTGCATTTCTCTGATTATGAGGGATGTTGAGCATTTTTTCGTGTGTTTGTTAGCCATCTGTATGTCTTCTTTGGAGACAAGTCTGTTTAGTTCTTTGGCCCATGTTTTGATTGGGTCGTTTATTTTTCTGGAGTTGAGATGCAGGAGCTGCTTGTATATTTTGGAGATTAATTCTTTGTCAGTTGTTTCATTTGCTATTATTTTCTCCCATTGTGAAGGCTGTCTTTTCACCTTGCTTATAGTTTCCTTTGCTGTGCAGAAGCTTTTAATTTTAATTAGGTCCCATTTGTTTATTTTTGCTTTTATTTCCGATATTCTGGGAGGTGTGTCATGGAGGATCCTGCTGTGATTTATGTCAGAGAGTGTTTTGCCTATGTTCTCTTCTAGGAGTTTTATAGTTTCTAGTCTTACATTTAGATCTTTAATCCATTTTGAGTTTATTTTTGTGTATGGTGTTAGGAAGTGATCTAGTTTCATTCTTTTACAAGTGGCTGACCAGTTTTCCCAGCACCACTTGTTAAAGTGACTGTCTTTTGTCCATTTTATATTCTTGCCTCCTTTGTCAAAGGTAAGTTGTCCATAGGTGCGTGGATTTATCTCTGGGCTTTCTATATTGTTCCATTGATCTATATTTCTGTCTTTATGCCAGTACCATACTGTCTTGATGACTGTGGCTTTGTAGTAGAGCCTGAAGTCCGGCAGGTTAATTCCCCCAGTTCCATTCTTCTTCCTCAAGATTTCTTTGGCTATTCGAGGTTTTTTGTATTCCCATACAAATTGTGAGAATATTTGTCCTAGTTTTGTGAAAAATATCGATGGTAGCTTGATAGGGATTGCATTGAATGTATAAATTACTTTGGGTAGTATACTCATTTTCACAATATTTATTCTTCCAATCCACGAACACGGTATATTTCTCCATCTATTAGTGTCCTCTTTGATTACTTTCACCTGTGTTTTATAGTTTTCTATGTACAGGTTTTTTGTTTCTTTAGGTAGATATATTCCTAAGTGTTTTACTCTTTTCGTTACAACAGTGAATAGAATAGTTTCCGTAATTTCTCTTTCTATTTTCTCATTATTAGTGTATAGGAATACAAGGGATTTCTGTGTGTTGATTTTATATCCTGCAACTTTACTGTATTCATTGATTAACTCTAGTAGTTTTCTGGTAGAGTCTTTAGGGTTTTCTGTGTAGAGGATCATGTCATCAGCGAACAGTGTAAGTTTTACTTCTTCTTTTCCAATTTGTATTCCTTTTATGTCTTTTTCTGCTCTGATTGCTGTGGCCAAAACTTCCAGAACTATGTTGAATAGTAGTGGTGAGAGTGGGCACCCTTGTCTTGTTCCTGACTTTAGGGGAAATGCTTTCAGTTTTTCACCATTGAAGATAATGTTTGCTGTGGAGTTGTCATATATATCTTTTATTACGTTGAGGAATGTTCCTTCTAGTTCTGTCTTCTGGAGGGTTTTTATCATAAATGGATGTTGAATTTTGTCGAAGGCTTTCTCTGCATCTATTGAGATAATCATATGATTTTTATTTTTCAGTTTGTTAATGCGGTGTATTACATTGATTGTTTTTTGAATATTGAAGAATCCTTGCATTCCTGGGATAAAGTCCACTTGGTCATGATGTATGATCTTCTTAATGTGTTGTTGGATTCTGATTGCTAGAATTTTGTTCAGGATTTTTGCATCTATGTTCATCAGTGATATTGGCCTGTAGTTTTCTTTTCTTGTGGGATCTTTACCAGGTTTGGGGTTTAGGGTGATGGTGGCCTCATAGAATGAGTTTGGAAGTTTTCCTTCCTCAGCAATTTTCCTGAAGAGTTTGAGTAGAATAGGTGTTAGCTCTTCTGTAAATTTTTGGTAGAATTCAGCTGTGAAGCCGTCTGGACCTGGGCTTTTGTTTGCTGGAAGATTTCTGATTATAGCTTCTATTTCCATGCTTGTGATGGGTCTGTTAAGATTTTCTATTTCTTCCTGGTTCAGTTTTGGAAAGTTGTACTCTTCTAAGAATTTGTCCATTTCTTCCAAATTGTCCGTTTTACTGCCATATAATTGCTGATAGTATTCTCTAATTATCCTTTGTATTTCTGTGTTATCGGTTGTGATCTCTCCGTTTTCATTCCTAATTTTATTGATTTGGTTCTTCTTCCTTTGTTTCTTAGTGAGTTTGGCTACTGGTTTGTCAATTTTATTTACCCTCTCAAAGAACCAGCTTTTGGTTTTGTTGATTTTTGCTATGGTCTCTTTTGTTTCTTTTGCATTTATTTCTGCCCTAATTTTTACGATTTCTTTCCTTCTACTAACCCTGGGGTTCTTCATTTCTTCCTTTTCTAGTTTCTGTAGGTGTAGAGTTAGGTTATTTAGTTGACTTTTTCCTTGTTTCTTGAGGTGTGCCTGTATTGCTATGAACCTTCCCCTTAGCACTGCTTTTACAGTGTCCCAGAGGTTTTGGGTTGTAGTGTTTTCATTTTCATTCATTTCTATGCATATTTTGATTTCTCTTTTGATTTCTTGTATGATTTGTTCGTCATTCAGCAGCGTGTTGTTCAGCCTCCATATGATGGCATTTTTAATAGTTTTTCTCCTGTAATTGAGATCTAATCTTACTGCATTGTGGTCAGAAAAGATGCTTGGAATGATTTCAATTTTTTTCAATTTACCAAGGCTAGATTTATGGCCCAGGATGTGATCTATCCTGGAAAATGTTCCATGTGCACTTGAGAAAAAAGTTGAAATTCATTGTTTTGGGGTGTCCTATAGATAGATCAACTAAACAGAAAATTAACAAGGAAGCACAAACTTTAAATGATACAATAGACCAGTTAGACCTAATAGATCTCTATAGGACATTTCACCCTAAAACAATGTTTTTATTTTTAGTGATCATAGATTATTTACTCCTGAAAGCAAATTACATAGTCATGACTATAGAATAAGATTCCTATAAAAAGTATTTTTACATGTTTGTATATCTTTATATGTTTGTATGCATTTTTTTTTGAATTTTTATTTAATAAATAATAGAAAGCACAATGCCATAAACATTAACAGTTAAAATTTCACCAAATTAAAAAAAATACTATAGAATACACAGTTGCAAAAAGCTTCATTAGGTTATTCTACAATGTCTCAAGCTGCAAAAAGAAAAAAACCCCAATGCCATACTTAAGTTATCCCTCTCTCAAAATAATGCCATTTATATTATAAACCACGAGCTCCCCATCAAAAGACGGGAACTGCTTTTGTTAATTCAAATATATGAATGTATCACTTTGCTATACACCTGAAAGAAACATAACACTGTAAATAAAATATAGTACAATATAAAATAAAAATAAGTAACAGATCTTTGGGGCTTTATACTGAGTTAGAGTTCCTATCAAAGGGATAACAGCACCACAGCCGCACTGAATCCTCATGAAGGGGGCGCACGAATGACTGGGTTACAAGAGTTACAGGAATGAGAGCTGCTCATTTCCCAGAAACTACAGCTCACAGAAAACCAACAAAGGCACGAGATACAGACCATTCACTTATGAATGTGTAAAACTCAAGAAAGTTCACATCACTCCTACAACATGTCGAAAGTGCCTCAGAATTCACACAATACCAACTTTCTCATGGTTCTGGTTAAATTACATATACCAGTTTATAACAAATGGCAAAATCTTTAACTCTGTTCAAAGTTTTAAAAGATTACTTAAGAATAGTTTCTTGTATTTCTATGACACCTTTATAGTTCTGGTTTCTCATTTCTTAATTAGTAAATTCAGAGTGCAGGTTCTATCCCAGGCTAATTTATACACTTCCGGAAGGAACGGCCTCTTAAATCCACAGAGTGTTGAGGTGGGGAGCCCCCAACCTCAAATGCATACAAAATGTTTGTATGCATTTTTATATTTTATATATTTGATAAAGCCTGGGTATATGAGGAAGGCTGCATATCAGTCATTGTAGTTTATCTAAGGAAAAGGGAGGTAGAAGAAGACAGCAGACTTTTTGTTTGCATATCTGTATTAAAGAAACAAAAAATGAATTAAGTTAAAATAAAAATAGAACCCCTGTCAGAGTCAGTTACTTATATCAATATTTTAGCACAACTCAATATCAATTTATAAGCCTGAATAAAAATTTGAAATAGTTTTTTTAACCTGTGTTTTAGTGTTTCCTACTAAATTTAGTTATCACCATACCTATTTTGTATTTCCTATAACTTGAGACATCTTGATACTCTACTTTCCACGGGAAAAAAAATCAGTTTAAAATGTGTAGAGTATCATAGTTTATAGTTGTTTGAAAATATGTAATTTATCAAAATTTATTAATCAATTTTAACCTAAAATTCGTTTGTGTTATGGGATAAATTTAATCAGATTATATTAATTCAGTAGGATATTTTATTTTATAATATTTATTTTTTAAGTTTAATGTTGAGTAATTTATCTAATGGAACATAGTGAAATATCATGGAATAGCTAAATAAGCTTTATAATTTTCCCTAAGCTCTATTATAAAAAAGGAATACTTATTTTTAATATACTGGAAATTTTTGAATTCTTAAATTATTTTTATATTTTATGTTCCATCCTATATGATACATATTAACTTTTTATATTTTGGCTATTTTTATTCTTAAACATGAAACATTTTTGAATATTTGGATATATGTTTTAATATAGCTTTTTAATTAAAAATTAATTTTTCCATTTTAATGCTGAATTGCTTATTTCTAGCTACAGGCATACTTTGTTTTATTGCACTTTGCTTTATTACACCTCACAGGGAGCATGTTTTTACAAATTGAAAATTTGTGACAATCCTGCACTGAGCAAGTCATTCTGCAACCCTGTTTCCAGCAGCTTTTGCTCATTTGCTTTCTCAGTTTTACATTTTGATAGTTCTCACAATATTTCAAAGTTTTTCAGTATTATTATGTTTATGGTGATCTCTAATCAGCGGTCTTTGATTTTACTAGTATAACTCACTGAAGGCTTAGCTGACAGTTAACCTTTTTTAGCAATAAAATTAAGCTATGTTCGTTAGTGTTTTTTAGACATAATTTATTGAAAACTTAATCAACTACAATATAGTATAAACACAACTCTTATATGTTCTGGGAAACAAAAAAATTGTGTCACTCAGTTCATTGTGTTATTAGCCCTATTCAGGTGGTCTGGAAACAAACCCACAGTATCTGGGAGGTGTGCCTGTATGTATTACTTCAATTCTACAAATGCATTGATAAGCATTTGCATAGCATTATAAAGTTTTAAAAATCTGCTGACATATATTTTATTTAATAGAAGACATAGTTTTTCTAATCATTTACTCATTCATTCAATGCCATTTATATAGCCTTATTACATGCCTAGGGAACATTTCATGCAAAGATGAGTACAATGAAAGACAGAAACAGTATAGACCTAACAGAAGCAGAAGATATTAAGAAGAGGTGCAAGAATACACAGAAGAACTATACAAAAGAAGATCTTAATGACCTAGATAACCACAATGGTGTGATCACTGACCTAGAGCCAGACATCCTGGAATGCGAAGTCAAGTGGGCCTTAGGAAGCATCACTATGAACAAAGCTAATCCAGCCGAGCTATTTCAAATTCTGAAAGATGATGCTGTGAAACTGCTGTGCTTCATATGCTAGCAAATTTGAAAAACTCACCAGAGGCCACAGGACTGGATAAGGTCAGTTTTCATTCTAATCCCAAAGAAGAAAAAAGTGTAAGTGAAGTCGCTCAGTCATGTCCGACTCTTTGCGACCCCATGGACTGTAGCCTACCAGGCTTCTCTGTCCATGGGGTTTTCCAGGCAAGAATCCCGGAGTGGGTTGCCATTTCCTTCTCTAAGGGATCTTCATGAATGAGGGATCAAATCCAGGTCTCCCATACTGTGGGCAGACACTTTACCTCTGAGCCACCAGAGAAGCCCAATCCCGAAGAAAGGCATTGCCAAAGAATGTTCAAACTACTGTACAATTGCACTCATTTCACGTGCTAGCAAGGTAATGCACAAAATCCGCCATGCTAGACTTCAACAGTACATGAACCGAGAACTCCCAGATGTCCAAGCTGGATTTAGACTAGGCAGAGGAACCAGAGATCAAGTTGCCAAAATGTGTTAGATCATACAAAAAGCAAGAGAATTCTACAAAAATGTTTATTCTGCTTCACTGACTATGCTAAAGCCTTTGTGTGGATGACAACAAACTGGAAAATTCTTAGAGAGATAGGAATCCAGACCACCTTACCTCCCTCCTGAATTGTATGCAGATCAAGAAGCAGTAGTTAGAACTGGACATTAAACAATGGACTGCTTAAAAAATGGGAAAGGGATATGTCAAATCTATATATTGTCACCCTGCTTATTTAACTTATATGCAGAGTACATCATGACAAATGCTGGACTGGATGAAGTACATGCTGTAATCAAGATTGCCGGGAGAAATATCAGTAACCTCAGACATGCATCTGACACCACCCTGTGACAAAAAGCTAAGAGGGATCAAAGAGCCTCTTGATGAAGGTGAAGAGGAGAGTGAAAAAGCTGGTTAACACTCAACATTAAAAAAACCAAGATCAAGGCACCCGGTCCCATCACTTCATGGCAAATAGATGGGGAAACAATGGAAACAGTGACAGGCTAATTTCTTGGGCTCCAAAATCACTGCAGATGGTGACTGCAGCCCTGAAATTAAAAGACTCTTGCCTTGAGGAAGAAAAGCTATGACAAACCTATAAACCGTAAGCAGAGACATGACTTTGAGACAAAGGTCCATATAGTCAAATCTATGGTTTTTCCAATAGTCATGTATTGATGTGAGAGTTGGACCATAAAGAAGACTGAGCGCTGAAGAATTGATGCTTTTGAACTGTGGTGTTGGAGAAGACTCTTGAGAGTCCCTTGGACTGCAAGGAGATCTAACCAGGCAATCCTAAAGGGAATCAGTCGTGAATATTCATTGGAAGGGCTGATGCTGAAGCTGAAACTCCGGTACTTTGGCCCCCTAATGAGAAGAGCTGATTCCTTGGAAAAGACCCTGAAGCTGGGGAAGATAGAAGTCAGGAGGAGAAGGGGAGGACAGAGGACGAGATGGTTTGATGGTATCACCACTCAATGGACATGAGTTTAAGCAAGCTCCGGGAGATGGTGATGGACAGGGAAGCCTGGCATGCTGCAAGCAATCACAAGGAGTCAGACATGAATGAGCAGTTGAACAACAACACATGCCTAACCCTGTCTCAGTTCTCTGAGATATGTTAGTCACAACATTTGCATAGAAGGAGTCAGATCCAACTTAAACGTCTTTGGGAATCTATTGCCACCCAGAACTAGGAAGTATAAGATTGAGTTTGATGCTTTGGCCAGAGAAAGAGATTTAGAAGTAATCATGGGCTGGACAGATCATACATTTTCACTAGATAAGTTGGGGTGAGAGGAAGAATTAAAATATAATTCAGATTGATTCTTCAGAAATTTCATTAGAGAAAGCGGTATAGACATTTACAATAAAATATTATCAAATGATAATTTTATATATTTGAATTTGGATTATTCTGAAAATTGTTTACATTTTAAAATGAGTTAGAGATATATATTCTATTCTGTGCCTATGCTGACATTAATACCACTATTAAAAAAAATGTTTGGATCCTTGTCTGGTGATTTGTGCCAGTGTAACTACATGAGTTTAATTTTGTGTTTCTCATGTCCTATATAGCATGTTCAAAGAAATTATAATGCGTCTCTGTTTATATTACTTATGAATAGTTAATTATAACAAACTTTATACTAGGGTCCTCATATCTGCTGATTTTTAAAGAGTCTTGGTTTGATGAGGTGAAAGATGTATTTCTGAACAAATTCTATAGCACATTTTTGTGGGGTGCTTTAAAGAATGACCAAAAAGTCTAATATTTTCATGACTTTTGATAGCTATTTGTTGGATGTTAAAAGAGAACTTTGGAAAGTTTTGTTCTCTTTGCTTTCGCATTAAAAACATTTTGCTTTTTTAATCTTTGTCTTTCTCGTCCATCCTATAAGGTGATAACATTTTTCTTTTTCTACTATTTGCAGTGCATTTGTGAAACTCTGAGGATGAGTATCATCAGATCTAGAAAATTTTAATCTGAATTGGTCTGATTTAGATCTTTCTGAGAAAATCCACTGTGTTTTCAGATTGGTCTGATGGTGTCGGCTGTTTCTTTATAGTTTTCAATTTCATGGATCCTAGTTTGGGCTGTATTAAGACTATCTTTAAAACTTTGAGAGTTTCTAAAATAAAGTTTGAATAAACATGTAAGTTGGCATCTATTTAAAATTTAAATAACAAATAGACAGATCCAATCATAGGGATTCTTAATTTTATACTATCTGACAACCTTAAACTTAAAAAAAAAATGATATCCCTAAATCCCATGAAACTCAAGGACATATAAGGGTAAACATCCTCAGTTTACACAAGACATTTTAAGGAATTATGTGAAGTTATTCTTAGCCTTTTTCTTTTATTAACATCCTGCCTCCTCACATCTAGAACAACTCGCTTTAATTTTTTTTATTTTCCATTTTCCTTAAATTGTTTTGATTATTTTTTTTGCTTTATTTATTTCCATAAAGAAAAAGATATTCAGTTGTTTGATTTGTTGATATTCAAAAAATTTTTATTTTTTAAAATTATTATTATTATTATTTTTACTTTTTATTTATTTTTTTATTTTATTGGAGGCAAATTACCTTACATTAATATATTGGTTGGTTTTGCCATACATTGACACGAATCCGCCCCGGCTGTACATGTGTTCCCTTTCTTGAACCCCCCTCCCACCTCCCTCTTCCCCATATCCTCCCTCCAGGTCATCCCCGTGCACCAGTCCCAAGCATTCTGTATCATGCGTCGAACCTGGACTGGTCACATATGATACTATACATGCTACAATGCCGTTCTCCCCAATCATCCCGCCTTCACCCTCTCCCACAGAGTCCCAAAGACTGTTCTATATACCTATGTCTCTTTTGCAGTCTCGTATACAGGGTTAAGGTTACCACGTTTCTAAATTCCATATATATGCGTTAGTATACTGTATTGATGTTTTTCTTTCTGGCTTACTTCACTCTGTATAATAGGCTCCAATTTCATCCACCTCATTAGAACTGATTCAAATGAATTATTTTTGATGGCTGAGTAATATTCCATTGTGTATATGTACCAAAGCTTTCTTATCCATTCATCTGCAGATGGACATCTAGGTTGCTTCCATGTCCTGGCTATTATAAACAGTGCTGCAATGAACATTGAAAAATTATTTTTATTTTTAAGGGTTTTATAAATTGTTGTTAAACCAAATGGAGTTTTTTAAAAAGCTCCTTGGAATGGTAAATGCCCCCTGTAAAAGATCTTTATGCTTCAAATGATATATTTCCTTTGCTTATCCTATAACTTCTGAGGGAGGTGTGTTAAAACCTTCAACTATGAATATGAGTTTTTTTATTTCTACTTTTTGTTTTATCAATTTTTGATTTACATATTTTAAAACAGTATGATTGGATGGATCAACTCTTATAAAATTATTCTTAATATAATGTATTAATTCTTATCTCTTTTACACTGTATTGTGTTCTTAGTCTAGTATTAGTGTTGCTGTATTAGTTTCTCTTAATTACTATTTGCCTTGTGTGTATCTTCAATCTTTTATTTTTAATATTTCTCTGTGGTTATATTTTACATGTGTCTCTGATAGAATATGGTTGGCTTTTTTCTCTTTAATGACAGATGTTAAAATAGTTATCTTTTAATTGGAGACTGCTTGCTTTTATTATAGCTACTACAAAAAAGCTACATTGAAATGTATGGTCTTAATATTTGTTTTTCTATTTGTCCCACTTGTTCTGTGTCCCCTTTTGCATCCTTCTGTGTTAATTATTTTTAAAATTATTCCATTTTCCTTTTTATTACATTTTAGTTATTCAGTATTTAAAATCTATCCCTTTGGAGTTATGCTGGAGATTATAGCACATGTCTTTGACCTTGAAAAAAGTGATTTAATTAAATATATAATTTTCTATATAATGGTAGACCCTTAAAACACATACTTTAATTGCCTATAATTCTGTAAAATTTTTAGCTTATTTTAATTCTACAGATACATGCCAATAATATGTTAGCATGCCTTCAATAGTTGATAAAATTTACCAAGATATTTACTATTATCTTTGAAATTTATATATTTCTACATCTCTGTGCTTCTGTCTGAAATTATTATTCTAATGCCCAAGGAGCTTTTTGACTATTTATTTTAACATGCGTATGTATAGTTTTGATGAATTTCTTCTGTCTATCTCTCATTCTTCTTTTTTTTTCCCTAAAATATTCATTTCAATTTCATTTTAAGCATATTTTAGTAAATGTAAAATTCTATGATTGTAGTTTTTATTTTTAGCACTTTTGTTTTCTGGCTTCCATTAGAGTGGCTTTTTTATTATTGCTATTTGGAAGGTAAAGCGTATATTTCTAGCTGATTTTAACTTTTCTTTGGATTTTGGTTTGATGTACTTTTATATAGAATTTTCTTTTTCTGTTTTTCCTTCTTGTGGTTCATATCTATGGTTAGTTGAAACCATCTGATCCAGTATCTCTTTAAATATTGCTTCTCCTTTTCTCTCTAATTTACTTCTAAGAGTCCAGTTATTTATATGCTAATGTTTCACCATATACCTTATATATCCTTATTTCCCGTATTTCCAATGTTGATCTTCGTTCAGTTCAGTTCAGTTGCTCAGTTGTGTCCGACTCTTTGTGACCACATGAACTGCAGCACACCAGGTTTCCTTATTCATACTTCATTATGAATAATTTCATCTGACCCATATTTCATTTCACTTATCCTTTTTTTAGCTGAATTGAATCATCTGCTAACCCATCGAATGACAGTAGATTTCAATGACTGTATCTTTCAATCTATTCAATTTTGTGTTATATTTTTTTAAATTCTCTGATGGATTTTTCATCTTGCCATGTAATTTCTTAAAGATATAAGTTACAATCAGGTTAAAGCCCATGTGTTGTAATTCTGTATCTGAATCTGCTTTGGTTTTGTTTGTATATCTTTTTTTTATTGTTGTTGTTGTTTATTTATTTATTTATTTAGTTCTCTCTTGTGGTATATCTATTAATGTGAATTAAATTGAAGCTGTAGATTTCATTAATTTCCTGCAGAAAGGCTTGAGTTTTCATTTTTTTTTTATTGAAGGATAATTGCTTTACAGAATTTTGCTCTTTTCTATAAACATTAATCAGCCATAGGTATACATATATTCCTTCTCTTTTGAACATCACTCCCAACTCCCTCCCCATCCCACCCCTCCAGGCTGACACAGAGCTCCTGCTTCAGTTTCCTGAGCCATACAGCAAATTCCCTAACCCAAATTGGCTATCTATTTTACATATGGTAGTGTAAGGTTACTTGTTACTCTTCCCATAAATCTCACCCTCTACGCCATCTTCCCATGTTCATAAATCTATCCTCTATGTCTGTTTCTCCATTGTTGCCCTGTAAATAAATTATTCAGTACCATTTTGCTAGATTCCATATATGTGCATTAGAATATGATATTTACCTTTCTTTTTCTGACTCACTTTACTCTGTATAATATGTTCTAGGTTTATCCACCTTATTAGAATTGACTTTACTGTGTTCCTTTTTATGGTTGAGTCATATTCCATTATGTATATGTACCACACTTCTTTATCCATTCATCTGCCTATGGACATCTAGGTTACTTCCATGTTCCAGCTATTGTAAATAATGCTGCAGTGAACAATGGGATACATGTGTTTTTTCAGTTTTGAAAAAATTGAAGGGTATATGCCTAGGAGTGGGATTGCTGGGTCATAAGGTGATTTTAATCCTAGTTTTTTAAGGAATCTCCATACCTTCTACCATAGTGGCTGTATCAATTTACATTCCCACCAACAGTGCAAGAGCATTCCCTTTTCTCCACATACTCTCCAGCATTTATTATTTGTAGACTTTTTGATGAGGGCCATTCTGACTGGTGGAAGGTGATATCTCATTGTAGTTTTGAATTGCATTTCTCTAATAATGAGCGATGTTGAGCATGTTTCCATGTGTTTCTTAGCTATCTATATGTCTTCTTTCAGGAAACATATTTAGGTCTTTTTCCCACTTTTTGTGTGGTTATTTGCTTTTCTGGTATGGAGTTGTATGAGCTACTTGTATATTTTGGAAATGAATCCTTTGTCAGTTGTTTGATTTGCTATTATTTTCTCCCATTCTGAGGGTTGTCTTTTCACCTTGTTTATAGTTTCCTTTGCCATGCAAAAGCTTTTCGGAGAAGGCAATGGCAAGCCACTCCAGTACTCTTGCCTAGAAAATCCCATGGATGGAGGAGCCTGGTAGGCTGCAGTCCGTGGGGTCGCTAAGGGTCGGACACGACTGAGTGACTTCACTTTCACTTTTCACTTTCACACATTGGAGAAGGAAATGGCAACCCACTCCAGTGTTCTTGCCTGGAGAATCCCAGGGACGGGGGAGCCTGGTGGGCTTCTGTCTATGGGGTCACACAGAGTTGGACACGACTGAAGTGACACAGCAGCAGCAGCAGCAGCAAAAGCTTTTAAGTTTAATCACGTCCCACTTGTTGACTTTTGTTTTTATTTCTGTTACTCTAGGAGGTGGGTCACAGAGGATCTTGCTTTGATTTATGTCATTGAGTGCTCTGCCTATATTTTCCTCTAAGGGTTTTATAGTTTCTGGTATTACATTTAGATCTTTAATCCATTTTGAGTTTATCTTTGTGTATGGTGTTAGGAAGTATTCTAATTTCATTCTTTCACATGTAGCTATCCAGTTTCCCCAGCACCATTTATTGAAGAGGCTGTCTTTGCCTCATTGTGTATTCTTGCCTCCTTTATAAAAAATAAGGTACCCATAGGTACACGGGTTTATTTCTGGGCTTTCTATCTTTTTCCATTGGTCTATATTTCTGTTTTTGTGTCTTGATGTCTTGTAGCTTTGTAGTATAATCTGAATTCAGGAAACTTGACTCCATTCTTCTTTCTCAAGACTGCTTTGGCTATTTGGGGTCTTTTGTGTTTCCATATGAATTTTGAAATTTTTTATTCTAGTTCTGTGAAAAAAAAAATTGGTAATTTGATAGGAATCACACTGAATCTGTTGATTGCATTTGGTAGTCTAGTCATTTTCACAATATTGATTCTTCCTACCCAGGAACATGGAATCTCTCTTCATCTGTTTATACTGTCTTTGATTTCTTTCATCAGTGTCTTATAATTTTTTGTGTACAATTCTTTTGTCTCCTTAGGTAAGTTTACTCCAGATATTTACTTCTTTTTGTTGCCGTGGTGAATGGGATTGATTCCTTAATTTCTCTTTCTGATTTTTCATTGTTAGGATATAGAAATGCAAGTGATTTCTGTGTATTGATTTTGTATCCTGCAACTTTTCTAAATTCACTGATCAGCTCTAATAATTTTTTGATACTATCTTTAGAGTTTTCTGTGTATCATGTCATCTGCAGACAGTGAGAGCTTTACTTCTTTTTTTACTTCCAGATCAGAAAAGATTCTGGATTCCTTTTATTTCCTTTTCTTCTCTGATTGCTGTAGCTAGGACTTCCAGAATTATGTTGAATAACAGTGGTGAAAGTGGACACCTTTGTCTTGTTCCTGATCTTGGGGGAATGCTTTCAGTTTTTCACCATTGAGAATAATATTTCCTGTAGGCTTACAAATATGGCCTTTACTGTGTTGAGATAGGTTCCTTCTATGCCCATTTTTTGAAGAGTTTTAATCATAAATGGGTGCTGAATTTTGTTAAAGGTTTTTTCTGCATCTGTTGAGATTTTCATATGGTTTTTATCTTTCAATTTGTAAATTTGGTGTTTTGCATTGTTTGATTTCTGTCTACTGAAGATTCCTTGCATCCCTGGAATAAACCCAACTTGATCATGGTGTATGAGCTTTTTGATGCATTGGAGAATTCTGTTTGCTAAAATTTTATTGGTCTTTTTTGCATCTATGTTTATCAGTGATATTGGCCTGTAGTTTTTTTGTGTGTGTGTTGTATTTGTCTGGTTTGATATCAGGGTGACGGTGGCCTTGTAAAATGAGTTTGGAAGTGTTCCTTACTCTGCAGTTTTTTGAAAGAGTTTTAGAAGGATAGGCATTAGCTCTTCTCTAAATGTTTGATAGAATTCTCCTGTGATGCCATGTGGTCCTGGGCTTTGGTTTTTTGGGAGATTTTTGATTACAGCTTCAATTTCAGTGCTTGTAATTGGGTTGTTCATAATTTCTATTTCTTGCTGGTTCAGTCGTGGAAGATGGAACTTTTCTAAGAATCTGTCCATTTCTTCCAGGTTATCTATTATATAGCCTCATAGTTGTTCATAATAGCCTCTTATAATCCTTCGTGTTTCTGCACTGTCTGTTTTAACCTCTCCTTTTTCATTTCTAATTTTGTTGATTTGAATCTTCTCTTTTTTTTTCTTGATGAATCTGGCTAAGGTTTTGTCAATTTTATCTTCTCAAGGAACCGGTTTTTAGTTTTATTAATCTTTACTATTGTTTCTTTCATTTATTTATTTCTGCTCAGATCTTTATGACTTCTTTCCTTCTACAAATTTTGGGGTTTTTTTGCTCTTCTTTATCCAGTTATTTAGGTGTAATATTAGGCTATTAGATGTTTTTCTTGTTTCTTGAGATATGCTTGTATTGCTATGAACTCTCCTCTTGCTGCTGCTAAGTCACTTCAGTCATGTCCGACTCTGTGTGACCCCATAGACGGCAGCCCACCAGGCTCCCCTGTTCTTGGGATTCTCCAGGCAAGAATACTGGAGTGGGTTGCCATTTCCTGCTCCAATGTGTTAGGACTGCCTTTGTTGCATCCCAATAGCAACCCACTCAAGTACTCTTGCCCGGAAAATCCCATGGACGGAGGAGCCTGGTAGGCTGCAGTCTATGGGGTCGCGAAGAGTCAGACACGACTGAGTGACTTCACTTTCACTTTTCACTTTCATGCATTGGAGAAGGAAATGGCAACCCACTCCATTGTTCTTGCCTGGAAAATCCCAGGGACGGGGGAGCCTGGTGGGCTGCCGTCTATGGAGTCATGCAGAGTCGGACACTACTGAAGCGACTTAGCAGCAGCAGCATCATAGGTTTTGAGTTGTCGTGTTTTAATTGTCATTTGTTTCTAGAAATTGTTTGATTTCCCTTTTGATTTATTCAGTAACCTGTTGGATATTTAGAAATGTGTTGTTTAATCTCCATGTGTTTGTGTTACAGTTTTTTTGTGTGATTGATATCTAGTCTCATAGTGTTGTGGTCAGAGAAGATGCTTGATATGATTTCCATTTTCTTAAATTTACTAAGGTTTAATGTGTGACCTAAGATATGGTCTATCCTGAAGAATGTTCCAAGTGCACTTGAGAAGAAGGTGTATTCTTCTGCATTTGGATGGAATGTCCTGACGATATCAATGAGATCCATCTCATCTAATGTATCATTTAAGACTTGTGTTTCCTTATTAATTTTCTGTTTTGATCTGTCCATTGGTGTGAGTGGGGTGTTAAAGCCTCTTATTATTATTGTGTTACTGTCAATTTCTCCTTTTATGTCTGTTAGTCTTTGTCTTATGTATTGAGGTGCTCCTATGTTGGATGCATAGGTAAGGCTTCACTTTTTTAAGCAGTAAAATCAAGGCATTTCACCTCAGTTCATTAAGGGATTGGAGTGATTCCAAATCGTATGCCAATCATTAGGAACCTAATGGGATTAGCAATGGAAGGAAAGCCAGAAGTTTCTCCAAGACTTCTCTTCCTTAAAATATTTGAATTACAATATTATTCTCTTAACCTAGTATCACTGCTGATAAGTCTGCATAAGATCTCTCATTCTCAGCCACTGCTTTCTTCTCAAATTCTCAGCTCTTACTTTCAGATTTAAGGTCACTTTCAGTGACTCTTTAAGGGAACACTGTACTTTTCCCTCTGTTCTCCACTACCACTGCCCTCAATACTTCTGACATCAGATGTCTGGGAATCTTCTTCAGAGCAAACAATTCTCCAGTTCTCTATAGACACCAACTGAGTGTTCTACAATTCAGTTAACTGTTAAAGGATCACAATGTGGGAAGCATCAGAAAATACGTTCTCTTGTTGAGTAAAGTGCAAAATGTAACCTTTGCTTCAGTCTTGCTTTAAAAATATGACTTGTTTTATATTTCTCCTAAGTGAGAGCTGATAAGCCATAAAAACTAACTTGTTTCTCCTAAATTACCATTTCATGGGGAAAGAAACATAAAATAAACTGGCTGTCAGAGCATTAGTGTTCCCATATAAGCTCTGCTGCTGCTGCTGCTGCTGCTGCTAAGTCGCTTCAGTCATGTCTGACCCTGTGCGACCCCATAGACAGCAGCCCACCAGGCTCCCCTGTCCCTGGGATTCTCCAGGCAAGAACACTGGAGTGGGTTGCTACTTACTATATTATCTTGGATAAGTCATTTTTATTTTCTGCATCTCCTTTAACTCATTATGCTAATTATGCTCTAAGATTCTCTAATTGTATCATTTTATGATTAAATTAAAAAGGAAAAATGCATGTATTCTAATCTACCATATCAAGGCACATTAAATGAGTCTACCACAGTGTTAACATGCATTCTAATGGGGTTATTTATTCAGCTGGGATACTCTTGTAAAGTGCAGAGTATTTTAACTAAGTTTGATTTATGTTTCCATATAGCTAGAATATGTAGTTTAGGAAAAAATATAAATTATTAATAATTAAAACCTATTTTTAAGAAAATAGCTTTAATGAAAGCTATTGGTCTTACTAAATCTATTACTCTCTTCTAACTGCTGCCCCTCATACTCTTAAAGCCTATAAGTCAGGCATTAAAGTGATATCACTGTATCTGACCCAGGAGCTACTTTCTCAGGGACATGGAATCCAAGGATGCCTCTTAAATCATATATTGTTTCTCTAGCAGTTATTATTATTATCTAGAAATATTCAGGCACCAACATTATGCTATACCAACTTAAAGGATAGAATATTTATTTCAGAAATTGAGATCCCTATTGGTAGTAGCTTATCATACTTTTGTTCTCTTTTAGAGAGGACTTAAGATGATCATCTTGAGTTGACTTTCTGATTTGGGTCAAGAAGATAGAATACCTACCCTATTCCTTTTCACCTTAATACTTTGTTAGTGAATTAATATATTATCACTTGAAACATAGAGGAAAGAAATAGCAATAATTTATCTTGGTGTGCAGTTTGCTTATTTATTTCATTTAATTCTTACAATTTTCTAACGAATGGGGGGTAACATTATCTTCACTTTATAGATGAGAAAACTGAGGTCCAATCAGATTCACTACTTGAGTCAAGTACTCAGAGAATAAGTAGTGAATTGGATAAAACTATAGGCCTGCTCAGTTCCAAAGCTAAGATATTTGCACTATACTGGGAATTCTGGCTACACATAAAAATCACCTGAAGTGCTTTTATATATCAATGATGTGAATGTTCAGAACCAATGAGAATCACTGAAATACCCTATTCTTCAAAAATTTGGAAATATTTATTTAAAAATGTTTCAGTTCAGTTCAGTCACTCAGTCGTGTCTGACTCTCCGCGACCCCATGAATCACAGCAAGCCAGGCCTCCCTGTCTATCACCAACTCCCAGAGTACACTCAAACTCACGTCCACAGAGTCGGTGATGCCATCCAGCCATCTCATTCTCTGTCGTCCCCTTCTCCTCCCACCCCCAACCTATCCTAGCATCAGAGTCTTTTCCAGTGAGTCAACTCGTCACATGAGGTGGCCAAAGTATTGCAGTTTCAGCTTTAGCATCAGTCCTTCCAATGAACACCCAGGATTGATCTCCTTTAGAATGGACTGGTTGGATCTCCTTGCAGTCCAAGGGACTCTCAAGAGTCTTCTCCAACACCACAGTTCAAAAGCATCAATTCTTCGGTGATCAGCTTCCTTCACAGTCCAACTCTCACATCCATACATGACCACAGAAAAAACCATAGCCTTGACCAGACGGACCTTTGTTGGCAAAGTAATGTCTCTGCTTTTTAATATACTATCAAGTTTGGTCATAAGTTTACTTCCAAGGAGTAAGCGTTTTTTAATTTCATGGCTGCAATCAGCATCTGCAATGATTTTGGAACCTCCCCAAAAATAAAGTCTGACACTGTTTCCACTGTTTTTCCATCTATTTGCCATGAAGTGATGGGACCAGATGCCATGATCTTTGTTTTCTGAATGTTGAGCTTCAAGCCAACCTTTTCACTCTCCCCTTTCACTTTCATCAAGAGGCTTTTGAGTTCCTCTTCACTTTCTGCCATAAGGGTGGTGTCATCTGCATATCTGAGATTATTGATATTTCTCACGGCAATCTTGATTCCAGCTTGTGCTTCTTCCAGCCCAGCGTTCCTCATGATGTACTCTGCATAGAAGTTAAATAAGCAAGGTGACAATATACAGCCCTGATGTACTCATTTTCCTATTTGGAACCAGTCTGTTGTTCCACGTACAGTTCTGACTGTTGCTTCCTGACCTGCATACAGGTTTCTCAAGAGGCAGGTTAGGTGGTCTGGTATTCCCATCTCTTTCAGAATTTTCCACAGTTTATTGTGATCCACACAGTCAAAGGCTTTGGCATAGTCAATGAAGCAGAAATAGATGTTTTTCTGGAACTCTCTTGCTTTCTTCGTGATCCAGCGGATGTTGGCAATTTGATCTCTGGTGCCTCTGCCTTTTCGAAAACCTGCTTGAACATCTGGGAGTTCATGGTTCACATATTGCTGAAGCCTAGCTTGGAGAATTTTGAGCATGACTTTACTAGCGTGTGAGATGAGTGCAATTGTGCGGTAGTTTGAGCATTCTTTGGCATTGCCTTTCTTTGGGATTGGAATGAAGACTGACCTCTTCCAGTCCTGTGGCCACTGCTGAGTTTTCCAAATTTGCTGGCATATTGAGTGCAGCACTTTCACAGCATCATCTTTCAAGATTTGAAATAGCTCAACTGGAATTCCATCACCTCCACTAGCTTTGTTCGTCGTGATGCTTTCTAAGGCCCACTTGACTTCACATTCCAAGATGTCTGGCTCTAGGTCAGTGATCACGTTATCGTGACTATCTTACTCGTGAAGATCTTTTTTGTACAGTTCTTCTGTGTATTCTTTCCACCTCTTCTTGATATCTTCTGCTTCTGTTAGATCCATACCATTTCTGTCCTTTATTGAGCCCATCTTTGCACGAAATTTTCCCTTGGAATCTCTAATTTTCTTGAAGAGGTCTCTTGTTTTTCCTATTCTGTTGTTTTCCTCTATTTATTTGCATTGATCACTGAGGAAGGCTTTCTTATCTCTCCTTGCTATTCTTTGGAACTCTGCATTCAGATGCTTATATCTTTCGTCTTCTCCTTTGCTTTTCGCTTCTCTTCTTTTCACAGCTATTTATAAGGTCTTCTCAGACAGCCATTTTGCTTTTTTGCATTTCTTTTCCATGGGGATGGTCTTGGTCCCTGTCTCCTGTACAATGTCACGAACCTCCGTCCAGAGTTCATCAGGCACTCTATCTATCAGATCTAGTCCCTTAAATCTATTTCTCACTTCTACTGTATAATCATAAGGGATTTGATTTAGGTCATATCTGAATGGTCTAGTGGTTTTTCTTACTTTCTTTAATTTAAGTCTGAATTTGGCAATTAGGAGTTCATGATCTGAGCCACAGTCAGCTCCTGGTCTAAATCCAAAACATTGTCAGGTATGTTATTCTCTTTAAGAATACTTTGTTGATAGCAGATGTTTCACTATTAGTTATATCTGTATGACCACAAAAAAATAATAATGTGTTATCATTAGTATACCCAGATGTCAAGAATGACTATTTCCAATTCTAGGCACAAGACTGATTTTTTTCTAGTCGTTTGAAAGCAAACTAATGACTAACAACATAAATTACCTGTGTACTACTTCCCTGGTGGTTTAGATGGTAAAGAACCTGACTACAATGCGGGCAGACCCAGGTTTGATCCCCAGGTTGGGAAGATCCCCTGGAGAAGGAAATGGCAGGCCAGTCCAGTATTCTTGCCTGGAGAATCCCAAGGACCGAGGAGCCTGGAGGGCTATAGTCCATAGAATCGCGAAGAGTCAGACATGACTGAAGTGATTGAGCATGCCTACACTACCATTTTAAAATAAGTATTGCTTTTTGTTTCAGGGATAATTTAAAGCAAACTCAGTTTACGAAGGATTCTATGCACATAATTACTTTGAGACATTCATGTTTGTGATTAATTTTTAAGAATCAAAGGATTAACTTAAAAATAATGAGGTTACAAATATGATAAAATATAAAATGAATACAGTGTTGTCTACTTCATTATTTACTCATGAAATAACATATAATTTATCATTTCATTCATTAAATTTCTAGCTAGATGAGCAACAACTCAAAATGGGACTCAGTATAAGAATACAAGTTTGTGATTAGTGTGTCACCTTTAAATTTTCGATCATAAGTTATATTTTAATTTGGGAATGTACACAGCATAAACATAGCATAAATTCAAACTATATACAAGTGAAAAATTATTTTTTTTCTTAAAGCATTAAAGCAGTTTTATTAAGTTAATGGAATTTATTAGCACTATATTTTTTGTACCTTTGTGTACTACTATGTGGTTTACATGAGTAATTATAATAGCAAAATAATTCTGTGAATTTGTACACTTGGGTGGTTCATGTGTGTCTTATTTACAAAGCTGTGTCTAAGTGGTAAAGAATCTGTCTGCCAATGCAGGAGACTCAGGTTCAGTTCCTGAGTCAGGAAGATCCCCTGAAGGAAAGGACAACCCACTCCACTATTCTTGCTTGGGAAATCCTAACGATAGAGGAGACTGGTGGGTTATATTCTTTGGGGTTGCGAAAGAGTCAGACATGACTTGGCGGCTGAACGACAATATGATTTTACTGAATCTTAGTGTTTAGGGCTTCCCTCATAGCTCAGTTGGTAAAGAATCTGCCTGCAGTGCAGGAGACCCCGGTTTGATTCCTGGATCAAGAAGATCCCCTGGAGAAGGGATAGGCTACCCACTCCAGTATTCTTGGGCTTCCCTTGTGGCTCAGCTGGTACAGAATCCACCTGCAATGTGGGAGATCTGGGTTTGACCCCCGGGGTTGGGAAGATCCCCGGAGGAGGGAATGGCTACCCACTCCAGTATTCTGGCCTGGAGAAGTCCATGGACTATATAGTGCATGGGGTTGCAAAGAGTCAGATACAACTGAGCAACTATCACTTTCAGTGTCACGGTTAGAGGATCTTGACAAGATTATTATTGAGTTTTCCCATTGAAAGTGAGTGTTGACAAATTCATGTCCATTTTCAGTGAATTTATTTTTTTAAATTTCTGTTGTCTGTTTAGTAAAATACAACCCAGTTCAATTGAATGGAATACCTACTAATTTTAAGTACTGTGTTAGGATATACTATGGCTACAATCAGTAGTATGGATTCTAACAGGATAGTAGGGAGGAAAAACAGTAAATAAATGCTTACAAGTCAGAAAAAAATTCTTATGTGTCATGAATATAGTGTATTTTCTGAGGTTTGGAACACGTAACAGTAATCTAAAGGGCGGTGGGGATTCTGAGTACTTAAACCTGCTGAGCCATGAGGGGTGAGAGCAGAGGATTTCCAACTGATGAAAATACCGTTCTAAAGGCTGTGAGGCAAGGTAGTTAGGAGGCTGTGGTATATTAGCTTCCTACTGCTATTGTAACAAATTACGACAAATTCAGTAGCTTAAAATAATTCACTGTCTCAGTGTCTTGTAAACCAGAAGTTCAGGGTGGAGATTTTGTCTGGTTTCTTTGATGCAGGTCTCACAAGGCAAAAATCAAGGTGTCAGCAACGAGGGCTCTTATCTGTAGGCTCTGAGGGAGAGGAGCATGGAAGGAGGAAATTGGTTTCCAAGCTCATTCATGTTGGTGGCAGAATTCATTTCTTTATGGTTGTAGAGCTAAAGTTTCCACTTCCTTGCTTTCCTCTCAGCAGCTTAATGTCTCTTGCATCCCTTGCCATGTTGCTCCCTCCAATAACATGTGGTTTGCCTCACAGTCACGTCTCTCTAATTTCCCTTTCTGCAGTGTCTCCTTTGAGCTCTCTCTCTCAAGCTCTGCTCTTCGAAGCCCATGTGGTTACATCAAACCTACCGAAATAGTTCAGGAAAATCGCTATATCTTAAAGTCAACTGATTAGGGTGTACATCGTTTTATTCTTCTTTGCCTTATTGTACTTCACAGATTTAAAAAAATATATACAAATTGGACATTTGGGACAATCCTGCATCTAGCATGTCTATCAGAATCTTTTTTTTTTTTTTCCAATGGCATTTGCTCATTTCATGTTTCTGTATCACAGTTTGGTAATTCTCAAAGTATTTCAGAGTTTTTCATTATTATTATGTTAGGTGATCAGTAATCTTTGATAGTACTACTATAGTTCACTGAAGGCTCAGAATGCTTGTTAACATTTTTAGCTATAAAATATTTTTTAAATAAGATATGTATGTTGCTTTTTAGACATAATACTACTGCACATTTTATAGCCTATAGTATAGTGGAAACATAACTTTTACATGCACTGGGAAATGAACAAAAAATTGTGTGGCTTTCTTTATAGCAGTGGTCTAGGACCAAATCCACAATATTTCTGACATATGGCTGTAATAATTTTAATTACATTGGAAAAGTCTGTTTTTTGCCAGGTGATGTAACATATTCAGGCTTGACACCATAGGCATAGATCATGGGGCCAACATTCTTCCTACCACCACAGGAAATTTCACTACACCTGAAGAAGTCAAGCAACATAGAGGTTAAGTCATTTTTACATCATGTATTTGGATGCTTAAGTCAGTAAAATAATGACAGGGTTATAGTGAAGAGAAAACCTGATGTCAAATACAAAAGCCTCCAGTAAATAAAGGGCGGTTACATGGAAGCTGGTAGTTAATAGCCACAAGGCTGGGTAGAGTGCAGCATGAACCTCAAAGACTGGAAGGAATCTGCAGACTCTGGAGGGGTGATCTTTGGGAAGCTTCCCAGGAATTCCCCTCAAATGCTGAAGACAGAGATACCTCCAGCTGAGAAAACTCACAGGAATCCAAGTACTTGGGAGAGGGTCAGGTTTAGAAAGGTCAGATGTAGAACTGAGTGTTCTCACAAACAGTTTATGATGTTGAGGAGTTCATTTACAATGAAATAGGCTCTCTAGGGATAACACAGAAAATTGGGGAGAGATGGGAACCATCAGGGGAATGATTCAGGAGAGGATATGAATTTCATCATGGGGATGGGGAAAATGGAGAAAGATGACACAAAGTAGGTAAATTGAATTCAGTTGACCAAGAAAATGTAAAACGTATATACTAATCCTTAGGAAGTGGATATATTCCTTTCAGTAGTTATCAAGTGATCTGCAGAGGAAGTCAGGTGAGTGGTAGAGTTAATACTGAGCACTTTAGGGGCTTTGAGGTCTAGAAGGAGCATATATGATCCAAGTCAGCCATGTGTTTCCTTCATTATTTGTTATGTCTTACGAGACTCAGTATATCTTAATGGTTGGGAACACAAACTGTGGCACCAGGCTATGTGAGTTCCAGTCTTTGCCTTGTAATCATGAACAAAGTACTTCATTTCTGTGCCTCACATTTTTCAGCTGCAAAGTAGAAATAATGATGATAGTGACCATATCATTATATAGTTGTGAAGATTAAATGAATACATGGCTATGATAAACATTCATAAATGTTAGGTCTTATTATTTATTTATTTTACCTTACCTTAATATATTGGTTGGTTTTGCCATACATTCACATGAATCTGCCCCAGGTGTACATGTGTTCCCTTTCCTGAACCCCCCTCCCACCTCCCTCTTCCCCATATCCTCCCTCCAGGTCATCCCCGTGCACCAGCCCCAAGCATCCTGTATCATGCATCGAACCTGGACTGGTCACTTATGATAAAATATATGCTACAATGCCGTTCTCCCCAGTCATCCCACCTTCACCCTCTCCCAGTTCAGTTCAGTTCAATTCAGTCGCTCAGTCGTGTCCGACTCTCCGCGACCCCATGAATCACAGCACGCCAGGCCTCCCTGTCCATCACCAACTCCCAGAGTACACTCAAACCCATGTCCACAGAGTCGGTGATGCCATCCAGCCATCTCATTCTCGGTCGTCCCCTTCTCCTCCCGCCCCCAACCCTTCCCAGCATCAGAGTCTTTTCCAGTGAGTCAACCCGTCGCATGAGGTGGCCAAAGTACTGCAGTTTCAGCTTTAGCATCAGTCCTTCAACAAGCTGGAATCAAGATTGCTGGGAGAAATATCAATAACCTCAGATATGCAGATGACACTATCCTTATGGCAGAAAGTGAAGAGGATCTCAAAAGCCTCTTGATGAAAGTGAAAGAGGAGTGTGAAAAGGTTGGCTTGAAGCTCAACATTCAGAAAACAAAGATCATGGCATCTGGTCCCATCACTTCATGGGAAATAGATGGAAAAACAGTGGAAACAGTGTCAGACTTTATTTTTGGGGGCTCCAAAATAACTGCAGATGCTGATTGCAGCCATGAAATTAAAAGACGCTTGCTCGTTGGGAGGAAAGTTATGACCAACCTTGATAGTATATTGAAAAGCAGAGACATTACTTTGCCAACCAAGGTCCGTCTAGTCAAGGCAATGGTTTTTCCCGTGGTCATGTATGGATGTGAGAGTTGGACTGTGAAGAAGGCTGATCGCCGAAGAATCGATGCTTTTGAACAGTGGTGTTGGAGAAGACTCTTGAGAGTCCCTTATACTGCAAGGAGATCCAACCAGTCCATTCTAAAGGAGATCACCCTCTCCCACAGAGTCCCAAAGACTGTTCTATATGCCTATGTCTCTTTTGCAGTCTCGTATACAGGATCATGGCATCTGGTCCCATCACTTCATGGGAAATAAATGGAAAAACAGTGGAAACAGTGTCAGATTTTATTTTTTTGGGCTCCAAAATCACTGCAGATGCTGACTGCAGTCATGAAATTAAAAGACGCTTCCTCCTTGGAAGGAAAGTTATGACCAACCTTGATAGTGTATTAAAAAGCAGAGACATTACTTTGCCAACCAAGGTCCGTCTAGTCAAGGCAATGGTTTTTCCCGTGGTCATGTATGGATGTGAGAGTTGGACTGTGAAGAAAGCTGATCGCCGAAGAATCGATTCTTTTGAACTGTGGTGTTAGAGAAGACTCTTGAGAGTCCCTTATACTGCAAGGAGATCCAACCAGTTCATTCTAAAGGAGATCAATCCTGGGTGTTCATTTGAGGGACTGATGCTAAAGCTGAAACTGAAATAATTTGGCCACCTCATGTGACGAGTTGACTCACTAGAAAAGACTCTGATGCTAGGAAAGGTTGGGGGCGGGAGGAGAAGGGGACGACAGAGAATGAGATGGCTGGATGGCATCACCGACTCTGTGGACATGAGTTTGGGTGTACTCTGGGAGTTGGTGATGGACAGGGAGGCCTGGCGTACTGTGATTCATGGGGTCACGGAGAGTCGGACACGACTGAGCGAATGAACTGATCTGATACAGGGTTCAGGTTACCATCTTTCTAAATTGCATATATATGCATTAGTATACTGTATTGGTGTTTTTCTTTTTGGCTTACTTCACTCTGTATAATTGGCTCCAATTTCATCCACCTCATTAAAACTGATTCAAATGCATTCTTTTTGATGGCTGAAAAATACTCCATTGTGTATATATAGCAAAGCTTTCTTATCCATTCGTCTGCAGATGGACATCTAGGTTGCTTCCATGTCCTGGCTATTATAAACAGTGCTGCGATGAACATTGGAGTACATGTGTCTCTTTCAATTCTGGTTTCCTCGGTGTGTATGCCCAAGAGTGCAATTGCTGGATCATATGGCAGTTCTATTTTCAGTTTTTTGAGGAATCTCCACACTGTTCTCCATAGTGGCTGTACTAGTTTGCATTCCCACCAACAGTGTAAGTGGCTTCCCTTCTCTCCACACCCTCTTCAGCATTTATTGCATGTAGACTTTTGGATAGCAGCCATTCTGACTGGTGTGACATGGTATGTCATTGTGGTTTTGATTTGCATTTCTCTGATTATGAGGGATGTTGAGCATTTTTTCATGTGTTTGTTAGCCATCTGCATGTCTTCTTTGGAGAAATGTCTGTTGAGTTCTTTGGCCCATTTTTTGATTGGGTCATTTATTTTTCTGGAATTGAGCTTCAGGAGCTGCTTGTATATTTTGGAGATTAATCCTTTATCAGTTGCTTCATTTGCTATTATTTTCTCCCATTCTGAAGGCTGTCTTTTCACCTTGCTTATAGTTTCCTTTGCTGTGCAGAAGCTTTTGATTTTAATTAGGTCCCATTTCTTTCTTTTTGCTTTTATTTCCAATATTCTGGGAGGTGGGTCTTGGAGGATCCTGCTGTGATTTATGTCGGAGAATGTTTTGCCTACGTTCTCCTCTAGGAGTTTTATAGTATCTGGTCTTACATTTAGCTCTCTAATCCATTTTGAGTTTATTTTGGTGTATGGTATTAGGAAGTGTTCTAGTTTCATTCTTTTACAAGTGGCTGACCAGTTTTCCCAGCACCACTTGTTAAAGTGACTGTCTTTTGTCCATTTTATATTCTTGCCTCCTGTGTCAAAGTTAAAGTGTCCATAGGTGCGTGGATTTATCTCTGGGCTTTCTATTTTGTTCCATTGATCTATATTTCTGTCTTTATGCCAGTACCATACTGTCTTGATGACTGTGGCTTTGTAGTAGAGCCTGAAGTCTGGCAGGTTAATTCTTCCAGTTCCATTCTTCTTCTTCAAGATTTCTTTGGCTATTCGAGGTTTTTTGTATTTCCATACAAATTGTGAGATTATTTGTTCTAGTTCGGTGAAAAATATCGTTGGTAGCTTGATAGGGATTGCATTGAATGTATAAATTACTTTGGGTAGTATACTCATTTTCACAATATTTATTCTTCCAATCCACGAACACGGTATATTTCTCCATCTATTAGTGTCCTCTTTGATTACTTTCACTAGTGTTTTATAGTTTTCTATGTACAAGTCTTTTGTTTCCTTAGGTAGATATATTCCTAAGTATTTAATTCTTTTCGTTGCAACAGTGAAGGGAATAGTTTCCTTAATTTCTCTTTCTATTTTCTCGTTACTAGTGTATAGGAATGCAAGGGATTTCTGTGTGTTGATTTTATATCCTGCAACATTACTGTATTCATTGATTAGCTCTAGTAGTTTTCTGGTAGAGTCTTTAGGGTTTTCTGTGTAGAGGATCATGTCATCAGCGAACAGTGAAAGTTTTACTTCTTCTTTTCCAATTTGTATTCCTTTTATGTCTTTTTCTGCTCTGATTGCTGTGGCCAAAACTTCCAGAACTATGTTGAATAGTAGTGGTGAGAGTGGGCACCCTTGTCTTGTTCCTGACTTTAGGGGAAATGCTTTCAGTTTTTTACCATTGAGGATAAAGTTTGCTGTGGGTTTGTCATATATAGCTTTTATTATGTTGAGATATGTCCCTTCTATTCCCACTTTCTGGAGAGTTTTTATCATAAATGGATGTTGTATTTTGTCAAAGGCTTTCTCTGCATCTATTGAGATAATCATATGATTGTTATTTTTCAGTTTGTTAATTTGGTGTATTACGTTGATTGTCTTTTGGATATTGAAGAATCCTTACATTCCTGGGATAAAGTCCACTTGGTCATGATGTATGATCTTCTTAATGTGTTGTTGAATTCTGATTGCTAGAATTTTGTTAAGGATTTTTGCATCTATGTTCATCAGTGATATTGGCCTGTAGTTTTCTTTTTTTTTGGAATCTTTACCAGGTTTTGGGATTAGGGTGATGGTGGCCTCATAGAATGAGTTTGGAAGTTTCCCTTCCTCATCAATTTTCTGGAAGAGTTTGAGTAGAATAGGTGTTAGCTCTTCACTAAATTTTTGGTAGAATTCAGCTGTGAATCCATCTGGACCTGGGCTTTTGTTTGCTGGAAGATTTCTGATTCTTTCCTCTATTTCTGTGCTTGTGATGAGTCTGTTCAGATTTTCTATTTCTTCCTGGTTCACTTTTGGCAAGGTGTACTTTTCTAGGAATTTGTCCATTTCTTCCAAGTTATTCATTTTATTGCCATATAATTGCTGATAGTATTCTCTAATTATCCTTTGTATTTCTGTGTTGTCGGTTGTGATCTCTCCATCCTCATTTCTAATTTTATTGATTTGGTTCTTCTCCCTTTGTTTCTTGATGAGTCTGGCTAGTGGTTTGTCAATTTTATTTACCTTCTCAAAGAACCAGCTTTTGGCTTTGTTGATTTTTGCTATGGTCTCTTTTGTTTCTTTTGCATTTATCTCTGCCCTAATTTTTACGATTTCTTTCCTTCTACTAACCCTGGGGTTCTTCATTTCTTCCTTTTCTAGTTTCTTTAGATGTAGAGTTAGGTTATTTAGTTGACTTTTTTCTAGTTTCTTGAGGTGTGCCTGTATTTCTATGAACTTCCCCCTTAGCACTGCTTTTACAGTGTCCCAGAGGTTTTGGTTGTTGTGTTTTCATTTTCATTCATTTCTATGAATATTTTGATTTCTCTTTTGATTTCTTCTATGATTTGTTCATTATTCAGCAGCGTGTTGTTCAGCCTCCATATGTTGGCATTTTTAATAGTTTTTCTCCTGTAATTGAGATCTAATCTTATTTCATTGTGGTCAGAAAAGATGCTTGGAATGATTTCAGTTATTTTGAATTTACCAAGGCTAGATTTATGGCCCAGGATGTGATCTATCCTGGAAAAGGTTCTGTTTGCGCTTGAGAAAAAGGTGAAATTCATTGTTTTGGGGTGAAATGTCCTATAGATATTTATTAGGTCTAACTGGTCTATTGTATCATTTAAAGTTTGTGTTTCCTTGTTAATTTTCTGTTTAGTTGATCTATCCATAGATGTAAGTGGGGTATTCATTTCTCCCACTATTATTGTGTTGTTGTTAATTTCCCCTTTCATACTTGTTAGTAATTGTCTTACATATTGTGGTGCTCCTATCTTGGGTGCATAAATATTTAGAATTGTTATATCTTCTTCTTGGATTGATCCTTTGATCATTATGTAGTTTCCTTCTTTGTCTCTTTTCACGGCCTTTGTTTTAAAATCTATTTTATCTGATATGAGTATTGCTACTCCTCCTTTTTTTGGTCTCTATTTGAGTGGAATATCTTTTTCCAGCCCTTCACTTTCAGTCTGTATGTGTCCCTCGATTTGAGGTGGGTCCCTTGTAGACAACAAATATGGGGGTCTTGTTTTTGTATCCATTCAGCCAGCCTTTGTCTTTTGGTTGGGGCATTCAACCCATTTACCTTTAAGGTGATTATTGATAAGTATGATCCCGTTGCCATTTTCTTTATTGTTTTGGGTTCGAGTTTATACACCCTTTCTGTGTTTCCAGTCTAGAGAAGATCCTGTAGTATTTGTTGGAGAGCTGGTTTGGTGATGCTGAATTCTCTCAGCTTTTGCTTGTCTGTAAAGCTTTTGATTTCTCTTTCATATCTGAATGAGATCCTTGCTGGGTACAGTAATCTGGGCTGTAGGTTATTTTCTTTCATCACTTTAAGTATGTTTTGCCATTCCCTCCTGGCCTAAAGAGTTTCTGCTGAAAGATCAGCTGTTATCCTTATGGAGATCCCCTTGTGTGTTATTTGTTGTTTTTCCCTTGCTGCTTTTAATATTTGTTCTTTGTGTTTGATCTTTGTTAATTTGATTAATTTGTGCCTTGGGGTATTTCGCCTTGGGTTTATCCTGTTAGGGACTCTCTGTGTTTCTTGGACTTGGGTGATTATTTCCTTCCCCATTTTAGGGAAATTTTCAACTATTATCTCCTCAAGTATTCTCTCATGGTCTTTCTTTTTGTCTTCTTCTTCTGGGACTCCTTTGATTGGGATGTTGGGGCGTTTAATATTGTCCCATATGTCTCTAATATTGTCCTCATTTTTTTTAAATTCTTTTTTCTTTTTCCGTCTCTGTTGCATTTATTTCTACAATTCTATCTTCTAGCTCGCTTATCCTGTCTTCTGCCTTCATTATTCTACTGTTTGTGCCCTCGAGAGTGTTTCTGATCTCATCTATTGTATTATTCGTTATATATTGACTCTTTTTTATTTCCTCTAATTCCTTATTGAACATTTCTTCCATCTTCTCAATCTTCTTCTCCAGTTTATTTATCTGTAACTCCATTTTGCTTTCCAGATTTTGAATCATTTTCACAATTAAAATTCGAAATTCTTTATCGGGTAGGTTCCCTATATCTTCCTCTTTTGTTTGTGTTGGTGGGCATTTATCCTATTCCTTTACTTGTTGGGTATCTCTCTGCCTCTTCATCTTGCTTATATTGCTGTGTTCGGGGTGACCTTTCCATCTTCTGGCAGTTTGTGGAGTTCTCTTTATTATGTAGTTACCTCGTTGTGTGTGGGGTTGGATGGGTGACTTGTCAAGGTTCCCTGGTTAGGGAAGCTTGTGCTGATGTTCTGGTGGGTGGAGCTGGATTTCTTCTCTCTGGAGTGCAATGAAGTGTCCAGTAATGAGTTTGAGATGTCAGTGGGTTTGGGGTGGCTCTGGGCAGTCTGTATATTGAAGCTCAGTGCTATTCTCCTGTGTTGCTGGATAGTTTGTGTAGTATGTCTTTCACTGAAACTTGTTGACCCTTGGGTGGTGCCTGGTTTCAGTGTATGTATGGAGGCATTTGATGAGTACCTATCAATTAATGTTCTCTGGAACAGGAAGTCTCTGGTGTTCTCAGGATTTGGCCTTAAGCCTCTGCCTCTGTTTTTCAGTCTTATTCTTGCAGTAGGCTCAAGGCTTCTCCCTCTGTTACTTCCAAGGCAGTTCCTTCTGTTGAAAAAGCTCTTCTGTTTTCTGGTCTCCTAAGTGTCTAATTCCCGTCCTGACACCAGGATGCGGTGGTGGACACTTTTTTTTTTTTTTTCCCGGCTCACCTATTCCATCCTGCTATGGGGAGGGAGGAACAGCTAACAAATATCCCTGGCGTCTGTGGGGAGTGCTCACAGTGTCTCGGCTACACTGGGAATGCTCCCGCTCGAGGCGTGTGTGCTTTCCCTGTTTATGCTGCTTAGGCTTTAGTTTGCTCTGCTGGGAGCTGTCCGCGGCAGGCGCTGGGTTGCATGCACTTCGCAGGTCTGAGCGGCTCAGGTTCAGGTCCTCGGGTACTTGACAAAGGCGCAGACTTGTCTGGGCCTGCGTTTTGTGCCTTCCCCGGTCCTAGCAGCTCAGGTGACCAGGCATTTGGCGAGCGCCATCGCTGCGATTTATCGCCTTCCCGGTCCCTGCTGCTCGGTTTTCTGGGAGTACAACCGGTGCACTTTCTCAGGCGGATATCGACCGGCCTGAACCCAAGAAGTCCTGGCCAGCAAGGAAGCCTGCCTGCAGCTTGGCACGGGAAGCCTCTCTGGGGCCGCGGCTGCCCCCGCCCTGGCGTTGGCTGCCCTCCCCGTCCACGTTGGCGGGATCTGGGGGATGGGCCACCCGCTGCTGGCTTGCTCTGCTCAGGGTCCGGTTCTGTGGGCGGGGCTGGCAGAGTCCTGGTTTGGGGCTTTTCGTAGGCTTTTCCTAGCCTTTTCGCCTTTTGGTATCTTAAGTTCGAGCCCTCAGTTTGCCCTGGGGCGTTCAAGCCTGGTTCTCCCTCTAAACGCTGCTGCCCGTGCCTCCCTGCCCAGCCCCTGACTCCTAGTGAGGGGTGCGGCATCTGTGCCGCTTCTCCCTGAGAGTTTCCTCTGGGCACTTAGTCTGTGAGTTTTAATTATTTATGTCTTTTGTCTCCCAGTTATGCGGCCCTCTGATATTCCACTCGCTAGTGTTTCCAGGTGTTTGGAAACTTCTCTCTCTCTCTTTTTTTTATTTAAGCCTCCCTTCCCGGGACAGAGCTCTGTCCCTCCCTCTTTTGTCTCTCTTTTTATTTTTTTATCTATTTCCTACCTCCTTTCCTCGACTATGGGCTGATTTTCTGAGTGCCTGATGTCCTCTGCCGGTTTTCAGAAGTTTTTTTGTGGGATTTACTCAGTGTTCAAATGTTCTTTTGTTGATTTTGTGGGGGAGAAAGTGGCCACCCCGTCCTATTCCTCCGCCATCTTCCCTAGGTCTTATTGGGCTTCCCTGGTGGCTCAGAGGTTAAAGCGTCTCCCTCCAATGCGGGAGACCTGGGTTCGATCCCTGGGTTGGGAAGATCCCCTGGAGAAGGAAACGGTAACCCACTCCAGTATTCTTGCCTGTAGAATCCCATGGACGGAGAAGCCTGGTAGGCTACAGTCCACGGAGTCGCAAAGAGTCAGACACGACTGAGCGATGGAACGGAATACAATTTTTACATGCTTGTATAAAATTTAAATATTACAGAACATGCAAGGAAAATAAACAGCTTTTCAAACTGGAAATCTATACTAAACTTAATTTTTTTGTTCATGTCATTTTGATTCAATTGTGCTGCCCAAAAAATACAACATTAACCTCAGGAAGATATGTATTATTGCTTGTGTGTTCTGGCAAAGCTGCTTCAACACAGCTGATGGGAAAATAAGTTACAGTTTAAGTGATTTTAGTAGATCTAAAGATGTCAATCTGAGTAAGGTAAACTTGCCTGATGGATTATTTTTCTTTAATAAAAGGAGCCATGGTCTTCAAGAAGTAATACTCTTGAGAAATGTATTTGTCATTAAAAACAAAGGGGGTCAAATGATTTTCTAGTATAGTAGTCACCTATAGGGAGGCAGAAGAAATATACTGTCACTTCTGTTATTGGAAAACTGTCCATCTTTTCCCTAGCTCTCACCTCTAAGCACCATCCCATTGGGAATTACCCTTGTACAGTTCAATTTGCAGCAGAGTAAAAAGTTTTTAAGATAGGAAAGCGTTTCCTTAAATGTTAGCCTATTGCCATTTAGGATTGCATATAGTTCAAATTATACAAATGACAATTTGAAACCCCCTAAATGCTCATTCTCATGCGACGAGTTGACTCACTGGGAAAGACTCTGATACTAGGAAAGGTTGGGGGCGGGAGGAGAAGGGGACGACAGAGAATGAGATGGCTGGATGGCATCACTGACTCTGTGGACATGAGTTTGAGTGAACTCTGGGAGTTGGTGATAGACAGGGAGGCCTGGCGTGCTGTGATTCATGGGGTCGCGGAGAGTCCGACACGACTGAGCGATGAACTGAACTGAATGCTATATTAGTTGAATATGTCATAGAATGCATTTTAACTTATTATTTTACAAAGAGACTATTATAAATGTATTAGAGTCTTAGATACTGAATCTGATAAAAGGAAGGAATGATTTCATAAAGATGTAAAAATACATATTTTTTAGGAGATGTGAGATGAAATGTGTTTTCAAATATATCTTGATTAAAATAGTTGATTTCAGTAGATTGAAAGCTTTAAAAGAATACTGATAACAGATATTAATTAACTGGTAATTGTGATTTTGGCAGTTGTTTTTTAGATTAACTTTTTCTATTTATAGCTGTATAATTAATACCATCCTTTCAGCATATTTTGATTGGACTCTTGGATATTTTTCTTAAAATTGATATGCATAAGGCCCTTGGATAGGTATTTTATGAGATGTAAAAATTATTCAGTTTGTTCCTACCTAAAGGCACTAATGAAACTAAAGAAGTAGATTATGTGTGCACATAACTATTGTGTGGGTACAGTATAATAAGGGCCATGCTGTTGCTGCTGCTAAGTCGCTTCAGTCGTGTCCGATTCTGTGCGACCCCATAGACGGCAGCCCACCAGGCTCCGCCATCCCTGGGATTCTCCAGGCAAGAACACTGGAGTGGGTTGCCATTTCATTCTCCAATGTGTGAAAGTGAAAAGTGAAAGTGAAGTTGCTCAGTCTTATCCAACTAGTAGCGACCCCATGGACTGTAGCCCACCAGGCTCCTCTGTTCATGGAATTTTCTAGGCAAGAGTACTGGAGTGGCTTGCCATTGCCTTCTCCGAATAAGGACCATAAGGAAATGCAAAGCAGAATAGATTGTAAAAAGAGAGGGATTACCAGAGGTTTAACAATCAAAACTTCCTTTTTATATTGCAGATAGACAATGGAAATATTAAGTGGAAAAACCAGGTAGATAATGTATAATATAATCTCAAAATAGAAAACTCTAATAAGGGACATTTTTATGAATACATATATACAAATAAAAAATACTGAAAGAACATGTCTTAAAATATAGTGAGTTATGCTTTTAGGCAACCCCTTCTAGTATTTGTTGACAATGTATTCTCAAGATAAGTGGGTGAAGAATGTGAGAGAGGGCATCGCTAAGCAAAAATGTGATGTTCTCTGGAGTCTAGATTCAGCCTAACTTCATGGAAACTGAAGGAGACTTTTTTGCATGACTTTTACCATAGTTGTTCCTACTTTGAGACAAAGGGACTGGCCTCTTATAAGTGCATCTATTAGTTACTGACTTTGGGGAAGGAGACTGGTAATCTCCTAGGTGAAGTAGCTTCCTGTAGCAAAAGGAAATTCTCCAAAGGAATCAACTATGAATCTTTAGCAGGCAACACTCATAGCAACTGGATTTAATAAAGGAAGTACAGACAGGCACCAAAAGTGTTCAGTATACTTTATTGAGCTAGCAAGAGTATGGCCATATTTAATTATATACACACACACAGAGTCTTCTTTATCCAAGAAGATGTCAGCATTTCTGGATGCAACAGTATATCAATATTTATGTATAATGGTTGATGTGGTAAAGTAATGTATATTCAACCATTATAGGACAGAGAAGGCTCAACTATTTCTACCTTCTGCTTACATATTTTTAAAGTGCATGAAGCAAAAAGTTAGATATTTTTAAATCATACATCTCTGGGTTGCTCTATAAACTATATATGTCCACATACCTTCACCTGTTTTATGACATGTGTTCAGTTCAGTTCAGTTCAGTCGCTCAGTCATGTCCGACTCTCCACACATGTGTATGTGTAGTAATATCTTATTTATCCGTTGCCACATATCTCCAAACTCAAACTAACTAAAATATGACATGGATCATTAGTCTCTGAAAACTGTTAATGAGCTCCCAAGAGTTACAATAAGTGGCACAAAGTGTCGTGCTGGCTGAGACAGTGCCACCCTTCTATTGAGAAGATATGATTATAAACAAAATATTTTCAACCCTGGAAATCCTCAAAGGTAGTAGAGAAGGAAGATGCTTTTATGATTGAATAAGGACTGTGAGGAGATCAAACCAGTCAATCCTAAAGAAAATGAACCCTGAATATTCATTGGAAGGACTGATGCTGAAGCTCTAATACTTTGGCCACCTGATGTGAAGAGCTGACTCATTGGAAAAGACCCTGATGCTGGGAAAGATTGAAAGCAAAAGGAGAAGAGGAGGGTGGCAGAGGATGAGATGGTTAAATAGCATCACCAACTCCATGGACATGAATTTGAGCAAACTCTGGGAGATAGTGAAGGACAGGGAAGACTGGTATGCTGTGTAGTCCATGGGGTCACAAAGTCGGACATGACTTAGCAACTGAACAACAGCAAAGCATTAAATTAGAGTGTGGTGGGCATTGCAGGCAACTCATTAAGTGATGGCAAAGACAGAAAACTCACCCTTTTCATATAAGTACCTGGATACAACCCCCGGCATACATGTTCTCAGTATATATGATAACTAGTCCTCAAGTAGAGAGAACTTGACAGCACCATTTGTCACACATAACTCATCGTAAATTTACCTGGTAATTGGGATGACCATCTTTGTTAATTGGTTAGCTCTATCTGGGGAGAAACAACCTTCTCATCTTTTGAGATCCTCATCGATCTTTTATATGTTTTGACAGGAGAGAGTTTTGCCTCTTGGAGCAAGGTGCCCCAAAAGTTGAGCAACCTCGCTCCCATAGTAATTGGGAGACGGGGTTGCTACTTCCCTTGATGATGTCCCTTGGTCTGAAAGCTGAAAAAAGGCTCATCTACATTTCAAAACGACCCATATATTTCAAGGAGAGGAAAAGTACTTACAAGTTTTCCAAAGTAAATGCTTTAAGAAAATCAAAAGGAGGGAAATATTTTCTATTATTTTTGACAGGGAGAATTAAGCCTCTTATTTTAAATTTTAATTTTTATTTAATTTTGCAGCACTTGTGTTGGAGTTCCTTAACCCCAGGGGAATCGTTTAGTCTTACTTCTAACACAGCTACTGAGTTTCAGATCCTCAGCTTATCTGTTATCTAGGATGCAGCCTTCTTGTTAGAGGCAGACCCCTCCTGCCTACAGCATGATGAAGGGAGAGTTGTCAAGTCTGACAGTGACTGAAGAGAGAATACTTATAAAAAGCACATGGAGAAGTATGACAGGGAAGACAGGAGGAGGGGCAGGGTAGGAAGAAGGAAGCAGTCAGGAGCCTTTTCTGGTGGGATAGACAGTCCTGCAACCATGGGAACCCCTGAGGGCATCAATTCATCACCACCCAAAATTATAAATGACCTTTAAGATCATTTATGATCTCTAAATTGTTTAACACTTTCAATCCACAGTCCATCTCAAGGCCTCCTTGAGGTCACATTCCTGATATCATGAAAGATGCCATTTGATATTATCTCTTTCAGATTTCTCTCCTGTTCTCACAGCCTATGAGGAAATAGGCACACTGGCTGTAAGCAAGTGGTTGTTTTTTATATTACGGTTTTGTACAAATTGTTGTGTGTGTGGGTAAGACACCCCTAGGAAGCTTCAGAGAAGCCTAACCCAGGATGAAGGGAAAGAGTAATTGCTTAAGTACATGTATAAGCAAAATGTTTTTGTCCTAAAGTTATTATGGCTGTTTTTCAGTGAGTGGTTTAGTAAGTGTAGCATATACTTAACAAACATCAATCCAGTCTCTGAAACCAGATGCCTGGGTTAAAATCCAAGCTCTCCCGTGTGTGTAACCTTGAGAAAATTATTTCAACCTCTATCACAGTTTTCTGATTTTAAAATGTGATTATTTATAGTGTTTACCTCATAGGATTGTTATGAGTATTAAATGAACTTTCAGAGAGACAGGCTATCAAAACCAATCAACAAATATAAGCTATTACTTATAAACTATTACTTATAGTACAAGTCTTACTTCAACCTGTGCTTTTATTTAAGGAAGAAAAAAAGACAAGTAATGGTATTTCTTAGAAGATTTCCTAGCCAAAATGCCTGTTTTTATCACATATGGAGAGTGTGCTCTCTAAATATGTGAGAAAAATAATATTATGTTGATATATCATCATATATTCAATAAATGTCTATTGTAAGATAATTATATCTGAATTTATTCTTTTAGCTTCACAAAATGTTAATTTGAAATCATATTGGTATTGTTTTAGCTTAATTACGTTGGTCTCTGGCTTCCCTGGTAGCTCAGCTGGTAAAGAATCTGCCTGCAATGTGTGAGACCTGGGTTCGATCCCTGGGTAGGGAAGATCCCCTGGGGGAGGGCATGGCAACCGACTCCAGTATTCTTGCCTGGAGAATCCCATGGACAGAGTAGCCTGGTGGGTCACAGTCCATAGGGTTGCAAAGAGTCAGACATGAGTGAGCAACTATGCACAGCACAGCACACATGTTGGTCTCAATTTTATGATTTCAAGTGTTAGTATGGCTCTTATAATCAGGCCATTTTTTTTTGTCCTTCATTGATATGTATTTTGATGTTAATGATGTATTTAAAAATTTTTGTGTTAATACATATAATAAAATTCCTTGTTATGTATGTTTCTATCTTGCATGGTAAAACATGTTTATTTCTCGACTAAATTGAGAAGTAAAAATTGCACAAACTTCACAGAACTCAGGAAAATTGTAAATTTTTAGAAATATTTTTGGTATTGCAATATTGGGAAATAAAAGAAAGGGTAGAAATGTCAAAATATTTACAGTTTTCAGATTTTGCCTTAAGAAAGTAAAACTTGTCCACCTCGGATGACACTAGATTGAGTGAAAATAAATTATTCATTTCTAACATTTATAAATTTCACCAAACTGCCAATGCTAAAAGCTGTTGAGCAAATATGAAGCAGGCTTTCCCCTATCTCTTTGACATTCCAACATTGATGTCAGTTAGTCTGCAAGAATGACATCCTCACTTTTACTTGGCAAACTCAGAGTAGGTAAATCATCTTGGAGATTACATGTATGTATATACATATGTATGATTATTAATATTCTTCCATATTATATATATAGGTATACACATATACACACATATATAAATGCTTTTCAGAATTGGTTTAGAAGCAAATCTACCTTATACTTTTAAATTCTAATAATTCTATTTATATTGAATTCACCATAAATTGTGCCTATGCTTAAAAGAACAGACATTGGACTTAATGTGTCATCAGCTTAATTAGACCCTTTCACATCTTGAAAAAAAAATGTTTTTCTGTGTGTAGAATGAAAACAAGTGCTTTTGACCAGATACAGTATATACATGAATTGGTGAATGGCATTTTCTTTCTTAAGATTGCAGAGAATTATTTCTCCAAGAGATTTGTATTAGAATAGCCAAGGTTACGTGTCAGTAACCTCAGATTATCACAAAATTTCAGTGGTTTAACATAACAAATGCAAAAGGAAATGGCAACCCACCTCCAGTATTCTTGCCTGGAGAATCCCATGGACAGAGGAGCCTAACGGGCTACAGTCCATGGGGTTGTAGTAATTGGACACGACTTAGCGACTTAACAACCACCACCGCCAACATAAAAGTTTACTTCTTGCTTTGCAGCATGTCAGTTTTGTAGCCAGAGCTTTGTTCCATAAAGTCATTCAGGATCCCAGACTGTTGAAAGCACCATCTATCCTGCAGCTGCGTCTTCTTGATCACCATAGCAATAAAAGGAAATACATGGACTCATGCCTGTTCTGGGCTTTATCCCAGAAGAGGCACACTTTATCTCAGTTTATCTCCAGTCAGATGTAGTCCCAGTGCCCCATTTAACCAAGGGAAATGGAAAGGGGCAGAAAAAATGGTTATTGGTGAGCAGCAGTACTCTTGCCTGGAAAATCCCATGGGTGGAGGAGCCTGGTGGGCTCCGGTCCATGGGGTTGCTACAAGTCGGGCATGACTGAGCGACTTCACTTTCACTTTTCACTTTCCTGCATTGGAGAAGGAAATGGCAATCCACTCCAGTGTTCTTGCCTGGAGAATCCCAGGGACAGCGGAGCCTGGTGGGCTGCCTTCTGTGGGGTCGCACAGAGTCGGACACGACTGAAGCGACTCAGCAGCAGCAGCAGCAGCAGCAGCAGCAGTAATGTGTACTGACAGTCAAGGGCTCGTTTTGCCTTCAATATATGTAGGGTTATGTAAACTCTCAGAATTTGGGAACTACATGGGTGCTACTGTACCCATCTTGCTTTATTAATTACTGGTGTGTGTGTGTGTGTGTGTGTGTGTGTGTGTGTGTGCACGCACACGCGAGCACGCTCAGTCGCTCAGTCATTTGCCACTGTTTGTGACTTTTTAACTGTAGCTCTCCAGGCTCCTTTGTCTGGAAATTTCAAGGCAAGGACACTAGAGTGGGTTGCTATTTCCTACTCTAAGGGATCTTCCTGACCCAGGGATCAAACCCATGTTTGCATCTCCTGCATTGGCAGTGGATACTTTACCATTGCACCATCTGGGAAGCCTAGTTTTAAATTTGGAATTAATTTTTCATTATTAAAATTTGTATTTTATTTTTCATTTTTTGCCAATAAATTATAATCTTACTTGGGTTATTTTTGAACATCTAATTACAATAAGCTACTGCTTTGCCTAATGGCAATCATATTGCTCTTAGTTAATCCATATTTTCCACAAATTTATATACATCATAGTCTAATTAATACATAACAAAGACATTTTCTGGCTTTCAGTAATCTGAGTCATTTACAGTTGACATTTTAAAAATTTGACCAGTTGCTAAATAATCTCATTATGAGAAGACTTTCAGGGGAAATTAAGTTTTACAGTGAAAATGATTTTAAAATAGATTCTAACTAAATTGTTTTGAAGCCAGTTTCTTTTTTTATTCACTAAATATATGAATTTAGAAATGTTTTCTGCTACAATGATTAATTATGTTTAAATAATTAAAAAGAAAATAGCATACCTATTTGAATCAATGGAAAAATAGCACATCCCTAAAATGGAGACTATGGGGTTTTACTAAAATTAACAAAAATATAATGTCTCAAGTAATAAATTAATGAGAGATTGCATGTTTTATAATAGTCTGAAATTATCTTGCAAGGCATGTTTCTTTGGCTGAAAGAATGAGTAGAACAAAATAATTGCTATCTTTTTTCAGTCTTTTCCTCTAACATATTTCTAAGCTTTCAGCATTTAGTAACAATTATGCAAAGGATCGGAGAAGGCAATGGCAAGCCACTCCAGTACTATTGCCTAGAAAATCCCATGGATGGAGGAGCCTGGTAGGCTGCAGTCCGTGGGGTCGCTAAGGGTCGGACACGACTGAGCGACTTCACTTTCACTTTTCACTTTCCACTTCCACACATTGGAGAAGGAACTGGCAACCCACTCCAGTGTTCTTGCCTGGAGAATCCCAGGGACGGGGGAGCCTGGTGGGCTTCCGTCTATGGGGTCACACAGAGTCGGACACGACTGAAGTGACTTAGCAGCAGCAGCAGCAGCATGCAAAGGATGCTTTCCCAGATCCTCCAACCTGTCATGTTTTGTTTTGTTTGTACTCTGAAGAATGCCCAATTTTAATTGATTCTGAGCTTTGAATGAACAGCTTCACATTATCTCCTAAAATTTAAAATAGAGTCTTATAACTGTCAAAATTAGAAAAATATTGATCATAGTTACAATTTTGTGTAACAAAGGACTATATGTTGTTTTACTTTATTTGGGGATGTAGTAATTTTCTTTAGGAAAATGTGTTGTGTTTGGGAAAGGTTTGAAATATGTTTCCTCTAACTCATTGAGCTTTCATTCCTTGTTTCCAAATATGGAATATAAATCTCTCTCTCTTTTGAGGATCAAATGATATAACTAGAATAGTGCCCCACATGCTATACCCACTTCAAAAGTAATGCAGTCTATTATTTTTGCCCTTTACTGTTTAAGCTTGTGTTTGTTCAAGTTTATAAATTCTTCAAGCTAGAAGAAATTTTTTATCTCCCGTGATTTCTTTACAGTTTACATTTTATATTTCTTCATTATTTTATGCAGATATTTATTTCTTGGTTTAGAACTTCAGAGCCAGGGAAAAACAGAAAACAATAAAATGGGCTGGGTTAGAGTTATTCATTAGTATTTTTAAGGCTTCCTTGGTGGCTCATATGGTAAAGAATTTGTGTGCAATGCAGGAGACCCAGATTCAACTCCTGGGTTGGGAAAATCCCCTGGAAAAGGGAATAGCAACCCACTCCAGTATTCTTGCCTGGAGAATCTCATGGACAGAGAGGCCTAGTGGGTTACAGTCCATGGGTTTGCAAAGAGTAGGACACAACTGAGTGACTACACTTTCACTTTTAGAGTTATTCATTAATATTTTTACTTTTATAGGAATTGACAGTAAAATGGTTGCTTTGGACTTCCCTGGTTGCTCAGAGGTTTAAAGCATCTGACTCCAATAGACCCGGGTTCAATCCCTGGGTTGGGAAGATCCCCTGGAGAAGGAAACCGTAACCCATTCCAGTATTCTTGCCTGGAGAATCCCATGGACGGAGAAGCCTGGTAGGCTACAGTCCACGGGGTGGCATAGAGTCGGACATGACTGAGCGACAGAACGGAATGGAACGGAAGGGAATGGTTGCTTTAAACATTTGGACTCAATTCCATCCACTGAAAATCTACTGTATAGTACAGAATGCTCTCATCTGAAGTCACAGAAAATCTCAGCTCGAGCCTACTTGAACAACATCCAAAAATGGTAGTCTGTGGTAGGGTCAGCTCCAGGCACAGAACAGTTAGTCTTGTCATCCAGTGCCCAGGAACATCCAAATATTCTGTTGTGTCTCTGGTAATGGCATCAATTTCAGGCTAGTAACAAGATGGCAATGGCAACCCACTCCAGTGTTCTTGCCTGGAGAATCCCAGGGACGGGGGAGCCTGGTGGGCTGCCGTCTATGGGGTCGCACAGAGTCAGACACGACTGAAGTGACTTAGCAGCAGCAGCAGCAACAAGATGGCAGCAGCATTTCCAGGCCATACCTCCAGACACAACCACATCCTAATGAGAGAAAATTTATGACTCTATTTCATTCTTAAGACTGAGGAAACTCCCCCCTCCAGGAATTCCAGTAGATGTATCAGAATTATCCCATTCCTACAAAGAGTACTAGAAAGTAGAGCATAATCATCACTCATTTAGGAATGCAGTGGATTTTAGGGCATCAGAGACACTAATCTAAGCCACATTTTTAGCTACTCAGCATTCAGACACACGTTCTTCCCATACATAATCATGGACACACTTATCTCTTTGGAAATGCCTTTCATACCTTCTCTAAAATGAGACAATACAAAGACTCACAGAGTTATTAAATACTAAATCAAATTCAAGTTCAGGATCTCTGTGTTAAGTGTAGACCTTCCTATCAAGTTGGAATGTAACTCTTTAAGCCCAATTAAGGAGTTTTTCACTTACTACCTCAGGCCAGCAACTTCTGTAGGTAAAGAACAGGAAAGATTATTACCATAGAAACTCCTTCAAAAAATGGTGAAGACAAAACACTGTGGTATTCCTGGAAAGTAATAATGAATAGTGGATATTCTCTGGTAGTTGACTAAATTCTTTATTTGGCATCTGAAAGCTCCTTGTTAGGGGATGGGGGATGTTGGTGGCAACTTCTTGTTCATATTGACAGTGGACATGTGGGGAATGGGCATGTGAAAGAATGCCTTATCCTGGAACTGTACAGTTTTAGCAACTCCCTCCCTATTGAGTGAGTTTGATGACCGGAAAATTGGTCTAATTACAGGAATACACTGTTGATGAGACTTAGAGTCATTTAGTAGTGCAATTTCCTTAAAACTCTAATTCGTTTTCATTTGGTTGCATACCTTGGTAACCAAGCCAGAGCTGGGTCATCAAATTATTTTCCCTGTCAGTCTAATCCACCCTCTCTCTCAGTCTCATGATCATCATTCTATAATGACCTTTGCCATGAAGACAATCAAAAGAATAGCCTGATGTGGGAATGAACATACATACTTTATCCCATCCATCCATCTTTTAAAGATAAGGTTGTCTCCTTCTCTAGCTGATTATTCAACTGGAGGTGTTTGCTGGAAATTTGGAGTTACAGGGTTTCCTTCTGCTCTGATCAAACATTCCATTCCATTTCCATTCTCACAGTCTCTCTGTACATTACCCACAGCTTGGGATAGAAAGTGTGGTTTTCCAAACCCCTCAATGATCCACATAATTATTAGACTGTTAATCAACTAACATTATAGCTCACGACATGAACAACCTCTTTAAGAAGAATTGTAGTTTACTCCTTCTTTGCTGAGTAACACATCAAGCCCAGGCATAACTCTTTCTTGAAGGATTTAACTGAAAGTTTAAAAAATTAGTCAAAATACTAGTGTTCTGAAAATTTCCTGTCGGTCAACAGACTGGTTCCAAATAGGAAAAGGAATACGTCAAGGCTGTATATTGTCACCCTGCTTATTTAACTTATATGCAGAGTACATCATGAGGAACGCTGGGCTGGAAGAAGCACAAGCTGGAATCAAGATTGCTGTGAGAAATATCAATAACCTCAGATATGCAGATGACACCACCCTTATGGCAGAAAGTGAAGAGGAACTCAAAAGCCTCTTGATGAAAGTGAAAGAGGAGAGTGAAAAAGTTGGCTTGAAGCTCAGTATTCAGAAAACTAAGATCATGGCATCTGGTCCCATCACTTGATGGGAAATAGATGGAGAAACAGTGGAAACAGTGTCAGACTATTTTTTTGGGCTCCAAAATCACTGCAAATTCTAGTTACAGCCTTGAAATTAAAAGACGCTTATTCCTTGGAAGGAAAGTTATGACCAACCTAAATAGCATATTAAAAAGCAGAGACATTACTTTGCCAACAAAGGTCCGTCTAGTCAAGGCTATGGTTTTTCCAGTGGTCATGTATGGATGTGAGAGTTGGACTGTGAAGAAAGCTGATCGCCAAAGAATTGATGTTTTTGAACTGTGGTGTTGGAGAAGACTCTTGAGAGTCCCTTGGACTGCAGGGAGATCCAACCAGTCCATTCTAAAGGAGATCAATTCTGGGTGTCCATTGGAAGGACTGATGCTAAAGCTGAAACTCTTAATACTTTGGCCACCTCATGTGAAGAGTTGACTCACTGGAAAAGACTCTGATGCTGGGAGGGATTGGGGGTGGGAGGAGACGGGGACGACAGAGAATGAGATGGCTGGATGGCATCACTGACTCGATGGACATGAGTTTGAGTGAACTCCGCGAGTTGGTGATGGACAGGGAGGCCTGGCGTGCTGTGATTCACGGGATCACAAAGAGTCGGACACGACTGAGCGACTGAACTGAACTAAACTGAACTTGCAAAAGGAGTAGCCATTTAGCCAAATGTTTCCAAACCACACAAGAAGGGTCATTAACCATGAATCTTTGAAGAATCAAGTGGATCATTCTCTCCCTTGCTTTATCTCTTTTTCAACAGTTAAATCGTTTAGGGTTTGTTACTTGTGACAACTTATTTCTCGTAATAGATTTGGTATCAGGGTACTTCTTAAGCAAGGAGGGCTTCCCAGGTGGTATTAGTGGTAAAGAATGCACCTGCCAATGCAGGAGAAGTAAGGGATGTGGGTATAGTCCCTGGGTCTAGAAGATGCTATGGAGGAGGGCATGGCAACCCATTCCATTATCCTTGCCTGAAGAATCTCATGGACAGAGGAGCCTGGCAGGTTGCAGTCCATGGGGTCCCACAGAGTTGGAAATGACTGAAGCAACTTATCACACATAAGTGAGGAACTGAAAATACTGATTAAAGGAATAGAACACAACTGGATGTAGTGAGGTTCCTATGTGCCTTATAATAGGATTCAATTCAACTGTAATTTTCTTGGTCAGTGTGTTTCTCCAGGGCTGGTAGCAAAATAGCTTCATTTCTTTCAGACATGATATGAGTCTAGAATAGAAAGGAATAATTTCTTCACAGGTCTTCAGTTCAGTTCAGTTCAGTTCAGTTGCTGAGTCGTGTCTGACTCTCCGCGACCCCATGAATCACAGCACGCCAGGCCTCCCTGTCCATCACCAACTCCCGGAGTTCACTCAAACTGATGTCCACACAGTCGATGATGCCATCCAGCCATCTCATTCTCTGTCGTCCCCTCTCCTCCCACCCCCAATCACTCCCAGCATCAGAGTCTTTTCCAGTGAGTCAACTCATCGCATGAGGTGGCTCAAGTATTGCAGTTTCAGCCTTAGCATCAGTCTTAGGTCTGAGTAAATTTTTCACAGAAGCTCTTCAAAATTCTTATCTTAATATCTAATATAAAATTCTTGAGAACATATATTTCATAATTGACATATGGCCACCAATGAGAAGTGATTACTTCATGCTACAAGGAAATATATTTCTGGGAATCAGGAAAGCAAGGGGCAGAAATATGTTTTAGAGAGTCCTGGGATCTAACTCTAATCCAGCTCCCCAGACCATCCCCAACCTCACTCATCTTTGTTAAGATGGCCTTGTTGATGCTGAGTTTTATTAAAATAAGAAAGTTTGCACATCATAACCTTTTCTTTACAAATAAGAGCACAGATCTTTAGGGCACATTTTTCTGAGATGGTGATATAACCCCAAATATAAAAGGGCAGAGGTAGAGATAACATTAATCTATGTTTTCAACTCTATCTATAGGCAACATGCAAGCCACACATGTATTAATAAGAATATCTGGGTCCTCTTTGGACTTCCCAGGTGGCACTAATGATAAAGAATCTGCCTGCCACTGCAGGTAGATGTAAGAGATGAAGGTTCGGTCCCTGGGTCAGGAAGATCCCCTGGAGAAAGGAATGGCAATCCACTCCATTATTCTTGCCTGAAGAATCCCATGGACAGAGGAACCTGGTGAGGTACAGTCCATGCACGGGGTCACAGAGAGTCCAACACGATTGAAGAATTGAGCACACATGACACTGAGACAAAGAAAATTTATGACGGGCCAATTTAATTGATGCATATGTGAAACGTTTAAACACTTTGAATGAATCATCTTCTTTCTACACGCAAATATTTACAGAATTTTATTTGATAAATCAGTTGTGCTTTCAGATTCTGAGGCACCTCAAGAGAGATAAGTACAAGTTGGTTACTTGATGAGTAACTTTTAAGAATATACTTAATTGCTCAATGTCTCAATTCTTCATCTAGAAAATAGAAGTTATAATCTTCCATACCTCTTATGGTTGCCTTGAGTGTTAAATATATGCTCAGTGCAGTGCCTGAGATATGGTAGATCCTTAGTAAGTGATTAACAACTTTTGATAATAAAATTTTAATAATAAAAATTTGTGATTATTTATCCTTTTACAATTAATTTTTAAATATATATGAAAAATACCAAACTCATTTATAGAGTTCTTGTGATCATGAAAAATCTGGTTTAAGAAAGTACTTTACATTTGCAAATCCTATCATGAAGTTGAAAGCTAAAGTACATAAAACTTTAAAAAATTATTTCATTTTTTCTTTGATTCATAGCTTTGCTAACTGCCTGTCCAATTTGTAGTCTAATGTGCCTTGACTTACAATTTTACATGTCTTTATTAGATTACTGTCAGGCGAGTGTATGCTCCTCTGTTCTGTCTCATCACAACAAAGATTTGGAGTGATGGACATTAAAGCCCTTGGCACGTCAAAGCTCTTGGGTCTTGGACAAACCGTATGATAGCTCTTAGACAAATCAGTGTTACAGCTCTATTTTATTTAGATGATAGCAGGAGAATCCATCCTTGAAGTGTGAGGGCATGCCAACCCAAAGACGTGAAGAGAAGAGAGTGGGGGAGCATGCCAGCACGTTAGGGAGGGAAGGAGAGAGAGAAAGAGAACGAGTGCACGCACGTGGGAGAGAGAGAGAGAAAGCCCTTTGGCTCCTCCTTTTATATGTTTTTCCTCCCCCTGGGCCTGCCCTATGCAAACTGGGCTAGCCAGGAGTGCTGTTTGTTCTACCTGAGGTCCTCACTCCGGTCCTCGAACCCTCCTTTGTTCTATTTTCGCGGGCTTTTCCCTTCCTTGTTTTTTAGCCACTGCCATTTTGGACTCCTGTTTCCTATTCTAACTACCTAACAGTTACTAATTTTTTTTTTAATATGATAAATGCCAGTCATTTAATCATTTCTAATCTCAGATACTTTTGGGGCATCTACTGTAATCTTAGAGTACATTTTATTTCATGACTTCCTCATTGTGTTCTATTTATGCATTGCAATATGAAAAATGGTGCATGGTCAAATCAGTTTTGAAAACCCTCTATTAAAAGTAATGAATTTAGGAGACAGATTTGCTAGAGGCATCGTGATGTCAGTAACATGAAGTGACACTTGACAGTGTGGCAGTAATTCAAGCTGTGGTTCCAGGATAACAAAGCATAGAGTCATTGATGCTTACAATGATATTCCTATCATAAATTAGAGTGAAATGTGATTCAATATACTCAAATTAATAGGATGGGTTGTACATAACAGATTTTACAATAATATCTATTTAACATAGAACTTTTAAAAGAAATTTTGAAATTGAAATGAGAATTTCAGTTATACTGAAAATTATGAAATACCTCATTCCATAATGATACATAATGTGTTAAATGGCTTGTTAATTTTGAAGAATTATTTCTACTTTATGAATGACCATTAACTTTTTTCGGTTAGCTATATCATAATAGGGATAGTGTGGCGCCTCAAACACATTACATTAGCTAAACTAGGTAATAGTTTAGCTAATTACCTAAACTTCAGTAGGTGCACCCAGACTTTAACACAGTTAACCATAAATTACAAAATTATTTCACTTTCTTTTAGCCTTTTAACCAGATACCATGCAGCAGGATCAACTATAACAGTATCAAATTCAGCTTAAAATTAAGTGGTGTATTTTACTTTGTTCATTTTCCATTCAAATGTAATAGATGACCTGCTGCTGCTGCTGCTGCTAAGTCACCTCAGTTGTGTCTGACTCATGTCTGACTCTGTGTGACCCCATAGATGGAAGCCCACCAGGCTCCCCCGTCCCTGGGATTCTCCAGGCAAGAACACTGGAGTGGGTTGCCATTTCCTTCTCCAATGTGTGAAAGTGAAAAGTGAAAGTTAAGTCGCTCAGTCGTGTCCGACCCTTTGCGACCCCATGGACTGCAGCCTCCATCCATGGGGCTCCTCCATACATGGGATTTTCTAGGCAAGAGTACTAGAGTGGCTTGCCATTGCCTTCTCCGAATAGATGACCTATTTACTGTCAAAGTTATTTCTACTTTTCTTATTTTAAATGCATGTTTTTAATTCTTTCTAAATATGCCTATTTGTGGAAGGGGATTAAAGAAACTAATACTGTTCTCGAAAATAATACTATCCCAGAACTATGGCCACAGCTTTATAATGTCAGACTCAAAGCTCAATAGAGTGGAACTTCAAGGCATGAGGTCAGTGATGAGGATGGGTTCATTAAATATTATTCTACTTCACAGTGGCCTGAGTCTTCAAATTATTTATTAAAAGATAGTTAACATTTGTTAGTAGCTAAACAAGCCACTCCAGTACTCTTGCCTGGAAAATCCCATGCATGCAGCAGCCTGGTAGGCTGCAGTCCGTAGGGTCGCTAAGGGTCGGACACGACTGAGCGACTTCACTTTCACTTTTCACTTTCACACATTGGAGAAGGAAATGGCAACCCACTCCAGTGTTCTTGCCGGGAGAATCCCAGGGAAGGGGGAGCCTGGTGGGCTTCTGTCTTTGGGGTCGCACAGAGTCGGACATGACTGAAGTGACTCAGCAGCAGCAGCAAACAATAGTTACCGATCTAAGACTAGAGCCTTATATATGTAAACATATTTAATCTGCATAAAAATCTTATCAGATAAAAACAATAACAAATGTTAAGATACTATCTTCATTTTAGAGATGTGAAACACGTTTTGCGATTATACTTTAAAATAATTTTACCCCCATTTACTCTTTCCCAGTTACAAATTAAAGTTGGACTTTCTAGATTCTGAAGAAAGGGAACTAATTGAAAACTCAATTTCTATTTCATTCCAGAAAGTAAATTCATTAACAGGATAGGATCTGTCTAGAGAAAAATTCATTGATGTAATAAAAAATTTATGAACAAGTCATAAAAGCAGAGGTGGGGATACACTTGAATACTTGACTATCAATAGTTCACTGTTCAGTTGACTATCAGCTGTAAGGCTTGGTTTTTGTTAACATTTTGCAATTTACCTTTGTGTTACCTCTGAAAACACTCCAGGTTTCAATCTTTTGTAAAGTAAGGTATGATTCTAAATTATTCCTAAATTGTCTAATTTTTGTGATACTCTGAAGTTATGCTGCCAAACAGACACCAAAGCGAATTCATTCCTGAAGTGTCTAATACATGTCCTGTACAATACTACTATAGGAGGGAAGGGAGAAAGGGACTGAAAAAACAAGAAATGTGGGAGGGGAAGGGAGTGGAGGAGAGGGAAGGAAAGAAGGGAAATTCCTATCTTTCAGTATATAATCTAGTTATCAGAAAAAAGAGCACACATGTTAAAAATTCTGTAAACAGTCCTTTTATGACAATGAAAGTGCCATGGCAATTTAGAAACTCATATTTGCTCAAATAGTCTTAACCAAGATAAATGAACTGAAAGAGAGTAACAGCTAGTGTGGTAGGTAAGAACACTGGACTAGGAGTTAGAAAATCTCAAATAAATTCCAATTTGTTTCCAAATTGTTGTTATTGAGTAGAAATAGTAATAATTACCGAGCATCCATCATGAATTAGGTACTTCAGTAACCACCTGATGGATAATAATAATCCTCAGTTTTATTGAACCAAAGTTGAAGTCTTCAAATTTTACTGATTAAAAGCATAACTTATTTTTTTCTGGTAGAAGAATTCTATTTGTGTTATGAGCTTTTTCTTGAATCCCTATATTCAAAAAGTTGTAGAAATTGAGTGTGCATTCCCTTAATGATGGCTTGGCAGCTAATTTACTTAGTTTGCAGTATGATGGTAACTTTCCCTGCTTAACTGAGAGAAAAGGTCAGTCACCATACCAGCTGTTAATGCCAGTGGATTGTTTTGTGCTGTAGAGAAACCTAATGGTTCAAAATGTTCTATTCTTTGAGGGTATGGAAAATGGCTTCATGTTTGTTTGGTTTGTTTCCTTAAGAGCTGGGATTAACTCTTAAAGTCTTTTTTCAATCTTACAAAGATTCAGAGCTTATTAAATGTGGCAATCCCCACCAAATGTTCCCTTCAGTATAAAAAGCTCCATTAAGCCAGGATATTGGGTACTTTCTCACTGCATGATATGTCTGTGTAAGTGTCTGTGTATGTGGATGTTTGTGCATGCATGTGTGTTTCTGTATCTGGTTTAATTTATGAAACCAGTTTAAAAACTGTGTTCTTAAAAAGCTGGCTACAATCCTAAATTTTATAGAGAAGAAAAGATGTTTAGGAATCATTTACTAAACTACCAAATCTGAATGCCAATGAGTTACGATTTACCAATGTAATGTATTCAATGTAATGTATTCTTTACTAATGTTGCCTTGTTTTGCTTCAGAGGAATGTAAGGAGAGGGACAGAATTGGCAAAAATGTTTTGTTTTGTTTTTGCCTTCTTTTTTTTCCTAATCCAAAATTTTTGATCTCTATACACTTTGGCAACCATTAGGGCACTAAGAGATCTATAAAAGCTAAAATGTTAAAGTTGAGGCTTTGAATAGAAGTCTTAGAAAATGTGAACTTGATATGTTTCATCCATTATAAATAAAGATCTAGCATAAATGAGAAATTTTGTGACTTGTGAGACTAAAGAAATTTTAAAATTACCTCTAATAAAATGAAATATTATAAAGAATTAATTCTTAAATATTTGATCTGTAGAAATTCAGTGATAACATTTCTTTTTTTTGTTGCAGATTTTCACTGTATATAGTATTGCATGAGAACCCTAGAACTTGAAGCTGAAATGAATGGAAAAATGCTCTTTATTACTTTACTCTTTGTTGCTGTCGTTCAGTCTCTAAATCCTGTCCGACTCTTTGAGACCTCATGGACTCCAGCACACCAGGCTTCCCTGTCCTTCACTATCTCCCAGAGTTTATTCAGATTCATGTCCATTGAGTCAGTGATGCTATCTTACCATCTCATCCTCTGCCACCCTCTTCTTCTTTTGCCTTCAGTTATTGCCAGCATCAGAGTCTTTTCCATTGAGTCAGCTCTTCTTATACCGCCAAAGTATTGAAACTTCAGGATCAGTCCCTCCAGTGAATATTCAGGATTGGTTTCTTTTAGGATTAACTGGCTGGATCTCCTTGCAGTCTAAGGAACTCCCAAGTGTCTTCTCCAGCACCACAATTAAAAAGCATCAGTTCTTCGGTGCTCAGCCTTCTTTATGATCCAACTCTCACATCTATACATCACTACTGGAAAAACCATAGCTTTGATTATTATAGACACTTGTTGGCAAAGTGATGTTTCTGCTTTTCATTATGCTGTCTAGGTTTGTCATAGCTTTCTTTCCAAGGAGCAAGCACCTTTTAATTTCATGGCTGTAGTCACCATCCTGAGTGATTTTGAAGCTCAAGAAAATAAAAGCTGTCACTTCTTCCACTGTTTCCCCATCTATTTGCCATGAAGTGATGGGACCAGATGCCATGATCTTAGTTTTCTGAATGTTGAGTTTTAAGCCAGCTTTTTTACTCTCCTCATTAATCCACATCAAGAGGGTTTTTAGTTCCTCTTCACTTTCTGCCATTAGAGTGGCATCATCTGTATCTGAGCTTGTTAATGTTTCTCCTGCTAACCTTGATTCCAGCTTGTACTTCACCCAGCCCAGCATTTCACGTGATGTACTCTGCATATAAGTTAAATGAACAGGGTGACAATGTACAGTCTTTTCATACCCCTTTCCCAATTTTGAACCAGTCCATTGTTCCATGTAATATCCTAACTTGTGGGTTACTTCTTGACTTGCAAACAGGTTTCTCAGGAGGCAGGTAAGCTGGTCTGGTATCCCCATCCCCTTAAGAATTGTCCACAGCTGTTGTGATCCACACAGTCAAAGGCTTTCACATAGTCCACGGGGCAGAAGTAGACGTTTTTCTAGAATTCCCTTGCTTAACTATGATCCAAGGGGTGTTGGAAATTCAATTTCTAGTTCCTCTGCCCTTTCTAAATGTAGCTTGTACATTAGGAAGTTCTCAGTTTACATACTTTCGAAGCCTAGCTTTAAGGATTTTGAGCATAATCTTACTAGCATGCAAAGTTGTAAGCACTACAATTGTATGGTAGTTGGTACATTCTTTGGCACTGCCCGTTTGGGGGACTGGAATGAAAACTGGCCTTTCCAATTCTGTGGCCACTGCTGAGTTTTCCAAATTTGCTTGCATACTGAGTGCAACACTTTCACAGCATCATCTTTTAGAATATTATATAGCTCAGCTGGAATTCTGTCACCACTAATATCCTTGTTTGCAGTAATATTTCCTACTATCCAGTTGACTTCAGACTCCAGTATATATCTGGCTCTAGGTGAGTGACCACACCATCGTGGTTATCTGGGTCATTAAGATCTTTTTTGTATAGTTCTTCCGTGTATTCTTGTCAACTATTCTTGGTGTTTCTGCTTCTGTTAGGTCCTTAATGTTTCTGTTCTTTATTTTGCCCATCCTTTCATTAAATATTCCCTTGATATCTCAAATTTTCTTGAAGAGGCCTCTAGTCTTTCCCATTCTGTTGTTTTCCTCTACTTCTTTGCAGCATTCATTTAAGAAAGCCTTCTTATCTCTACTTGCTATTCTCTGGAGCTCTGCATTCAGTTGGGCGTATCTTGCCCCTTCTCCCTTGCTTTTTCCTTCTATTTTTTCCTATATGTAAAGCCTCCTTGCATTTCTTTTCCTTTGGGATCATTTAACCTAATAATTCTCAATATTAGTGGCAAATGAGGCAAGCTAAAGAGCTTTTTATAAAGGAGCATTAAAGTAGAAAATTGATTATGGATTTTTGTTTTCTGATATCTGCTATATGAGAGCCTTTTTCCTCTGTACCCAGAGAAGTACATGTGTAAAAGTACACTTCCACAGGGACTGTGAAATCTGACAGGAAAAGAGATGGGTACACACACACCCCCAATGTGGTCAGTTAAAATATTTTAAGATTCCCAAAGAGGTACAAATAATACAGTACAGAAGTTTAGATATTTGCAGCATTGCTTATTTCTAAAGGTAGTAGAGTTTTCTTGAAGGAGTGGACATTTGAGCTTAATTTCTAATGCAAATGAATTTTTGATGATAGAGTTACTGGAGAAGGGGATTTCCAAATGTTTAGGGGGAGACATCTTAATTAATATAAGCAAGTTAAGTGTCAGGATGGGAATTATGTTTAAAAAGGATTGTTGTAAAAAAGTATGATAACTTTTCTGAGAGTTGGATTCACTTAGGTAAGTAAAGGTGAGGTAATTAAAACAGAAGATTGTTCTCAGTTAGAAGGGCCTGAATGCCAGTTGAAAGAGCATGGAATTCGTTCATGGCCTAAGTGAAATGCTGTCTTTCGGAAAAGGAGACACATGAAAAACCGTGTTTCAAAAAGATCAATTTGATGTTAGGGTGTGGGAAGAATAGGCAAGTGGGGAGACTGAATTAGGGGCACCTCTTATAATATAATAGTACAGGCAAGGATTTTAATATATTAAATAGGTTTTCACTTCAATAAGAGATGAAACCTCAGGAAATGAAATTCTGTAAAACAAGCCCCATTCATGTATTTTGTGATTGTTTCCTTCTATAAAGTGAAGAAATTAAACAAATAAATGGAAGTGAAGCTTCATCTAGTCTCTGTTGAGGTCTTGTGTAGCTACCTGTATGCAGTGTATGTTCGCATGTTGAATATGTGCAGTTCTGTGAAGGTCAATGGTTAATAATCAGCTCTTCAAATAAAAATGCCTTAATTTGTAACATTTGCCAATTTCTGTGGTTAAAATAATCATTCCCTGTGGCCAATTTCAAACTACCAATGTGAAAGAAATATCGTATAAATGAATGCAAATTTGGGAAGTCTTGGGAGGAAAATGTCTTACTGATTTAGGACTGACAGGTCTTGTTCTGTCACTCAGTGTATCCAACTCTTTGTGACCCTATGGACTGCAGCACACCAGGCTTTCCTGTTCTTCACTATCTCCTGGAGTTTGCTCAAACTCATGTCCATTGAGTCAGTGATGCCAAACAACCATCTTGTCCACTGTCGTCCCCTTCTCCTCCTGCCTTCAATCTTTCCCAGTGTCAGGGTCTTTTCTAATGAGTCAGCTCTTCGCATCAGGTGGCCAAAGTATTGGAGCTTCAGCTTCAGCATCAGTCCTTCCAATGAATATTCAGGGCTGATTTCCTTTAGGATTGACTGGTTTGATCTCCTTGCTGTCCAAGGTATTCTGAAGAGTCTTCTCCAACAGCACAGTTCAAACGCATCAATTCTTTGGTGCTCAGCCTTTTTTATGATCACTCTTCTTGTGCTGAGGGTCAATTTTTTCCCAAATAGGAAAAATTCTAGGAGAAGGATCAATGGAAGCTGTATTTACCAGAGATTCTACTTACGTTAAGATAAAGTTTCATTCGGTGTCTACTGACTGTTCAGAAATATTGTTATCGAGTCCAGGCTCCCTCTTCACCACACTATAGGCCAATGAATCTGAGAGATGAGGTGTTGAAGCAAGGAAGAGACTTTAACTGGGGAGCGGCTGACCAAGATGGCAGGCTAGTGCATCAAAATAACCATCTTCTTGGGTTCTGGGTGCTAGTTTATTTTAAAGATCAGACAGAAAGAAGCAATGAGGAACTAAAGTAAAAAGGCAGAATAGAAAGGGAGAGGCAGTAGGGAAGTAAAGTGAAAGGGTCTTCAGTCTTGAAAAACATCTCCAAAGGAATGGTCATCCTTTGGAAGGGGTGTGTTAATTTCTTTTATTCAAAGGTGGGCATGTCAGATTATCTCTCTAGGAGCTGAACAAAGGCACTTTAGTTTATAGTCAGGCAGAGGGTCAGGGTCCTCTGAGGCAAGCTATTCAGTTCAGTTCAGTTCAGTTGCTCAGTCGTGTCCGACTCTGCAACCCAATGAATCACAACACGCCAGGCCTCCCTGTCCATCACCAACTCCCGGAGTTCATACAAACTCATGTCCATAGAGTCGGTGATGACATCCAGCCATCTTGTTCTCTGTCATCCCCTTCTCCTCTGCCCCCAATCCTTCCCAGCATCAGAGTCTTTTCCAGTGAGTCAACTCTTCGCATGAGGTAGCCAAAGTATTGGAGTTTCAGCTTCAATATCAGTCCTTCCAATGAACACCCAGGATCAATCTCCCTTAGAAGGGACTGGTAGGATCTCCTTGCAGTCAAAGGGACTCTCAAGAGTCTTCTCCAACACTACAGTTCAAAAGCATCAATTCTTCAGCGATCACCTTTCTTCACAGTCCAACTCTCACATCCATACATGACCACTGGAAAAACCATAGCCTTGACTAGACGGACCTTTGTTGGCAAAGTAGTGTCTCTGCTCTTTAATATACTATCTAGGTTGGTCATAATTTTCCTTCCAAGGAGTAAGCGTCTTAATTTCATGGCTGCAATCAGCATCTGCAGTGATTTTGGAGCCCCCAAAAGTAAAGTCTGACACTGTTTCCACTGTTTCCCCATCTATTTCCCATGAGTGATGGGACCAGATGCCATGATCTTAGTTTTCTGAATGTTGAGCTTTAAGCCAACTTTTTCACTCTCTTATTTTACTTTCATCAGAGGCTTTTGAGTTCCTCTTCATTTTCTGCCATAACGGTGGTATCATCTGCGTATCTGAGGTTATTGATATTTTTCCTGGCAATCCTGATTCCAGCTTGTGCTTCTTCCAGCCCAGCGTTCCTTTTGATGTATTCTGCATATAAGTTAAATAATCAGGGTGATAATATACAGCCTTGACGTACTCTTTTTCCTGTTTGGAACCAGTCTGTTGTTCCATGTCCAGTTCTAACTGTTGCTTCCTGACCTTCATATAGGTTTCTCAAGAGGCAGGTCAGGTGGTCTGGTATTCCCATCTCTTTCAGAATTTTCCGCAGTTGATTGTGATCCACACAGTCAAAGGCTTTGGCATAGGCAATAAAGCTGGAACACTCTTGCTTTTTCCATGATCCAGCGGATGTTGGCAATTTGATTTCTGGTTCCTCTGCCTTTTCTAAAACCAGCTTGAACATCTGGAAGATCACGGTTCACGTATTGCTGAAGCCTGGTTTGGAGAATTTTGAGCATGACTTTACTAGTGTGTGAGATGAGTGCAATTGTGCAGTAGTTTGAGCATTCTATAGCATTGCCTTTCTTTGGGATTGGAATGAAAACACCTTTTCCAGTCCTGTGGCCACTGCTGAGTTTTCCAAATTTGCTGGCATGTTGAGTCCAGCACTTTCACAGCATCATCTTTCAGGATTTGAAATAGCTCAACTGGAATTCCATCTCCTCCACTAGCTTTCTTTGTAGTGATGCTTTCTAAGGCCCACTTGAATTCACATTCCATGATGTCTGGCTCTTGGTGAGTGATCACACCATCATGATTATCTTGGTCGTGAAGATCTTTTTTGTACAGTTCTTCTGTGTATTCTTGCCACCTCTTCATAATATCTTCTGCTTCTGTTAGGTCCATACCATTTCTGTCCTTTGTCGAGCCCATCTTTGCATGAAATGTTCCCTTGGTATCTCTAATTTTCTTGAAGAGATCTCTAGTCTTTCCTAGACTGGGAGCTGACTGTGGCTCAGATCATGAACTCCTTATTGCCAAATTCAGACTTAAATTGAAGAAAGTAGGGAAAACCACTAGACCATTCAGAAATGACCAAAATAAAATCCCTTATGATTATACAGTGAAAGTGAGAAATAGATTTAAGGGACTAGATCTTATTGATAGAGTTCCTGATCAACTCTGGTGGAGGTTCATGACATTGTACAGTAGACAGGGATCAAGACCATCCCCATGGAATAGAAATGCAGAAAGCAAAATGGCTGTCTGGGGATGCCTTACCAATAGCTGTGAAAAGAAGAGAAGCAAAAAGCAAAGGAGAAAAGTAAAGATATAAGCATCTTAATGCAGAGTTCTAAAGAATAGCAAGGAGAGAGAAGAAAACCTCCTCAGCAATCAATGCAAAGAAATAGAAATAGAGGTAAGCTATTAAGTATGATTATAGTAATAAAAGCAACAAAAAGCAAATCAAAGAAACAGTTTTCAACATGGAGTCAGACTTGACTTCCTTCCTGCAACAATATCAGTTTAAAAAAATTTTTAGGCTACTTTGATGGACTGTTCTTGCTTCTAGGAAGAGATGAAAATAATTAGAGGGCGCCCTGGCAAGGTGACTACTTCACACCGTCACATGCCCCACCTCAAAATTGTCTTTTTAATGTTTTGAGTTAAATTCTTTGAAAATAAATGAAAAGCAGAAGTTTCCCCTAATTGTTGTGATTGTTGCATAGTAGTGGAACTGACACATCAGTGATCAGGATTTAGCTATCAGGAATGGACAGATTTTGGTGAATGTTACAAGATTTCTTGATAATTTGAGGGCATTTAGAAAGTATGAAGATAGAGGTAAACTGTGTGATCCTCCTAAAGATTACAGTATATAATACAGCTGAAATTTTCTAAGCAAAATTGACAGTGGGTATAAAGTTGAAGTAGATATGCTTATTCTGCTCATTACCTTTTTGTTTTAGTTTTCCTTTGTTATAAAGTGGTTAAGTTCGTTCTACATGTATTGGTTACAGGAAGATGCTAAACTTCTTGTCTTCTTTGAGAAGGATAGTGAAAGAATAATTTAGGTGAGGTCATTTTTGGTTTCTAGGTAGCATAAGCTATGTGGTGGTGATTTTCATGATCACATCCTGATGGTATGGAGTCCAAAGAAAAAGCAGTTGTTCTTCTTGTTCCTCTTCATAGTTTTCTGACTGGCATCTTTCCTGCTTCACTAATAACACTTTTTTCAAAGCTTGAAGCCCATCATATTATTCTGCTTGTTACCCCTCGTCATTGTCGTCTTCATTAGACCCCCATCATATACTTCCCCTCGTCTTTAAAGATTATAGATCATTCCTCATTTTCATGAATTCCAGTATTGCCCCTGAAATACTTCTTATATATCCAAATTGTTCCCTCACCTTTCAGCTCCTTGAACTGATTTTTTCATAATCTTGTGTATCCAAGTGCTTACCTGACATTTCCACTCCCATATCTGACCGAAATTGCAAACTTAACTTGAACAAACATATCACTTCAAATGTGTTACTCCTGCAATATTTCCTATGCTTGTAAATTCCTACTTAGTCCTTACATTGATTTAGGCCCAACCTTAAAAATCAACTTTTTCTCCTCTGTGTCTTTCCTAGCACATATCCAAACAATCAGGAAATTCTGTCATTCTACCTTCAAAATATATATACTCTTCAATCAGTTTTCACCATCTGTACTGATGAAACCTTGTCCCAACCACCATAAGCTCTCAACGTATTACAATCACCTTCCAAGCAGTCTTGCCCATTCTTTGCTTGCCTTTATGCAGTCTCTTTAACCTGGCATTGCCACATTTGCTGAGTTACCAAATCCAACCCACACTCAAGGGGAGAGAATTATACAACAGTGCAAATGCAAGCAAGCGGAGATCATTGGAAGCTATTCTAGAGGCCTATTACATTATGCAGTATATCAAGTTTTAAGTGCTAGGCCTGGCATGCAGAATTTAAAGCTAGAAACTTACTAGCATGCTATAGCAAACACAGAATTCAGTATTTAATTTGAGCTACTAACATTCTCCTATCCAAACTGAAGAAGTCCAAGAATGGAAAGGCACTCTTTTCTTCTAGTTCAATACTATACCAGCCAAAACTGCTCATGAAAAGCTGCTCTGTATAGTTCAAAATCAACCAGCAGCTCCTGAGGCCCTGGCATCTGTGTTTTGACCAAGTCTGTTCAAGGCCATTGTCTTTCTGATATTTCTGGCACCCAGAGGCTTTCTTGAGGTCCATTCATCCCAAAAACTATCACTTAAGACTCATAACAATGTAAAAATAACTCCTGCCCCTGGGGAAATTCTCCATAAGCTACAGACAACCTTTCAGGATAAAACTTAGGATCTGAAGCTTAAAGCTCTTACTCAGAATTTAGCAGTTAAAAAGACTACTGCAGAGCTGTTGAACAGAACACATGTTCTCTGCATGTGATCCAGCCAGCAAAAGAAAAAGGAATGAGCTGAGCCAAGCACACCAAGTTCATCCATCCCAAATTTAGCAGCCAGAAAAGTGATGCTTCTTTGCTAGACAGAGAAGCTGAGAGTATTTAACACTAGTAAAGCTCCTTCTACATGAAAGGAAACATCAGGAATGAGGAATAAGTGTTCCCTACAAATTGCAACAATTCTAATATTTCATTTGCTTTATAACTTTGTTTTCTTTAAATATAGAAAATTAAACATAGACACAGATATTTGACTTTATGGTTTATTAATGTTTATATTTAGTAAAGACCTTCACATTCTATAACTGAGAGATGTTTACCTGTATTTTCTTTAAGGTCCTTTTGCATTGTCTTTATATTTAGCACTTTAATATATTTAAAGTTTATTTGAATGAAATTTAAGGATACGCTCCTCCCATAATTAACCAACTAGTAAGTTACAGGTATTAGTAAACAACTTGGTATTTTTGTCTACACCTGTAGCTCCTGATAGCTCAGTTGGTAAAGAATCTACCTGCAATGCAGGAGACCCCGGTTCAATTCCTGGGTCGGGAAGGTCTGCTGGAATAGGGATAGGCTATCCAATCCAGTATTCTTGGGCTTCCCTTTTGGGTCAGCTGGTAAAGAATCTGCCTGCAATGAGGGAGACCTGGGTTTGATTCCTGTGTTGGGAAGATCCCCTGGAGAACCACTCCATTACTCTTCCATGCAGAATCCCATGGAAGGAATAGTGCATGTGATGGCAAAGAGTTGGACATGGCTGAATGACATTCACTTATAGAAACTACAATAAATTTATAACTCTCAAACTTCTCTAGTAGGAGAAAAATTAGTACTTTAACCTTAAAGAAAAATTTGATAATACATGTGAAGTTAGACAATTATATGAATGTTGTTTAACTGTGACTTTACAATTCTATAAATTTATTAGAAGAAATAACCAAAGATTTGTTTTAAGACTATCATCACAGCATTAATTGTAAAGAAAAAATGAAAATGCAAAAATGTCTAAAATTAGGAGCTTGGCCAATGTATAAAGTATAGTTATGTGATAGTGTTTATGTACTCATCATAAAGTACATTGAAGAAAAGTATTTGATACAAGAAAAATCCTGAGAAGGTAGTTTTCGGCAAAACTTAGAATACATATTGTCCATTAATTCCAATCAGTTACATCTCACAGAAAAAGAATGAGAAAGGAATCATATTAATCAGTGATTATCTTAGATAGTTGGATTTTTCTTTGTTTGCTTCTCTATCTGCTTACTTATGAATTCCTTTTTTCTAGTTTGTACTTTTTGCAATAGCTTATCTCCTCTAATTAATTTAAGATAACCTGAGGCAGGGACTTTTACTGAACATACATCACAAATCTGGTTTGTGGTAGATCCTCAGTTCAGTTCAGTTCAGTCGCTCAGTCATGTCCAACTCTTTGTGACCCCATGGACTGCAGCAGGACAGGCCTCCCTGCCCATCACCAACTACCAGAGTTTACCCAAACTCATGTCCATTGAGTTGGTGATGCCATCCAACTGTCTCGTCCTCTGTCATCCCCTTCTCCTCCCACCTTCAATCTTTCCCAGCATCAGGATCTTTTCAAATGAGCCAGTTCTTTGCATCAGGTGGCCAAAGTAATGGAGATTCAGCTTCACGATCAGTCCTTCCAATGAACACTCAGGACAGATCTCCTTTAATATGGACTGGTTGGATCTCCTTGCAGCCCAAAAGACTCTCAAGAGTCTTTTCCAACACCACAATTCAAAAACATCAATTCTTTGGCGCTTAGCTTTCTTTATAGTCCAACTATCACATCCATAAAACATAGTCTTAACTAGACAGACCTTTGTTGGCAAAGTAGTGTCTCTGCTTTTTAATGTGCAGTCTAGGGTGGTCATAACTTTCCTTCCAAGGAGTAAGCATCTTTTTATTTCATGGATGCAGTCACCATCTGCAGTGATTTGGAGCCTAAAAAAATAAAATCAGCCACTATTTCCCCATCGATCAATTGCACTCATCTCACACGCTAGTAAAGTTATGCTCAAAATTCTCCAAGCCAGGCTTCAGTTATATGTGAACTGTGAACTCCCAGATGTTCAAGCAGGTTTTCGAAAAGGCAGAGGCACCAGAGATCAAATTGCCAACATCCGCTGGATCATGGAGAAAGCAAGAGAGTTCCAGAAAAACATCTATTTCTGCTTCATTGACTATGCCAAAGCCTTTGAGTGTGTGGATCACAATCAACTGTGGAAAATTCTTCAAGAGATGGGAATACCAGACCACCTGACCTGCCTCTTGCGAAACCTGTATGCAGGTCAGGAAGCAACAGTCAGAACTGTACATGGAACAACAGACTGGTTCCAAATAGGAAAAGGAGTGCGTCAAGGCTGTATATTGTCACCTTGCTTATTTAACTTCTATCCAGAGTACATCAAAAGGAACGCTGGGCTGGAAGAAGCACAAGCTGGAATCAAGATTGCCGGGAGAAATATCAATAATCTCAGATATGCTGATGACACCACCCTTATGGCAGAAAGTGAAGAGGAACTCAAAAGCGTCTTGATGAAAGTGAAAGAGGAGAGTGAAAATGTTGGCTTGAAGCTCAACATTCAGAAAACAAAGATCATGGCATCTGGTCCCATCACTTCATGGGAAATAGAAAAGCAGTGGAAACAGTGTCAGACTTTATTTTTTTGGGCTCCAAAATCACTGCGGATGCTGATTGCAGCCATGAAATTAAAAGACGCTTACTCCTTGGAAGGAAAGTTATGACCAACCTTGATAATATATTAAAAAGCAGAGACATTACTTTGCCAACAAAGGTCCGTCTAGTCAAGGCTATGGTTTTTCCAGTGGTCATGTATGGATGTGAGAGTTGGACTGTGAAGAAAGCTGGTCACCAAAGAATTGATGCTTTTGAACTGTGGTGTTGGAGAAGACTCTTGAGAGTCCCTTATACTGCAAGGAGATCCAACCAGTCCATTCTAAGGGCGATCGATCCTGGGTGTTCATTGGAAGGACTGATGCTAAAGCTGAAACTGCAATACTTTGGCCACCTCATGCGACGAGTTGACTCACTGGAAAAGACTCTGATGCTGGGAAAGGTTGGGGACGGGAGGAGAAGGGACGACAGAGAATGAGATGGCTGGATGGCATCACCGACTCTGTGGACATGAGTTTGAGTGAACTCCGGGAGTTGGTGATGGACAGGGAGGCCTGTCGTGCTGTGGTTCATGGGGTCGCGGAGAGTTGGACACGACTGAGCGACTAAACTGAACTGAACTGAACTGATGGGACCGGATGCCATGATCTTAGTTTTCTGAATGTTGATCTTTAAGCCAACTTTTTCACTCTCCTCTTTCACTTTCATTAAGAGACTCTTTAGTTCTTCAATTTCTGCCATAAGGGTGGTGTCATCTGCACATCTGAGGTTATTGATATTTCTCCCAGAAATCTTGATTCCATCTTGTGCTTCATCCAGCCCAGCGTTTCTCATGATGGACTCTGCATACAAGTTAAATAAACATGGTGACAATATACAGCCTTGATGTACTTCTTTTCCTCTTGGGAACCAATCTGCTCTAACTGTTGCTTCCTGACTTGATACAGAATTCTCAAGAGGCAGGTCGGGTGGTCTAGTATTTCCATCTCTTGAAGAATTTTCCACAGTTTGTTGTAATCCACACAGTCAAAGGCTTTGGCATAGTCAATAAAGCAGAAGTAGATATTTTTCTGGAACTCTCTTGCTTTTTCAATGATCCAGCAGATGTTGGCAGTTTGATCTCTGGTTCCTCTGCCTTTTCTAAAACCAGCTTGAACATCTGGAAGTTCACAGTTCATGTATTGCTGAAGGCCTGGCTTCGAGAATTTTGAGCATGACTTTCCTAGCGTGTGAGATGAGTGCAATTGTGCAGGAATTTGCACCTTCTTTGGCATTGCCTTTCTTATTCATTCTAATGAAAACTGGTCTTTTTCAGTCCTGTGGCCACTTCTGAGTTTTCCCAATTAGCTGGCATATTGAGTGCAGCACTTTCACAGCATCATCTTTCAGGATTTGAAATAGCTCAATTGAAATTCTGTCACCCCCACTAGCTTTTTCATAGTGATGCTTCCTAAGGCCCTCTTGTCTTCACATTCCAGGATGTCTGGTTCTAGGTGAGTGATCACACCATCGTGATTATCTTGGTCATGAAGATCTTTTTTTGTACTGTTCTTCTGTGTATTCTTGCCACCTCTTCGTAATATCTTCTGCTTCTGTTATGTCCCTACCATTTCTGTCCTTTATTGAGCCCATCTTTGCATGAAGTGTTCCCTTGGTTTCTGTAATTTTCTTGAAGAGATCTCTAGTCTTTCCCATTCTATTGTTTTCCTCTATTTCTTTGTATTGATCACTGATGAAGGCTTTCTTATCAGTGCTGCTTGTTAAATGTTGTTAATGAAATAAGACCAAAATTTCACTTTGTGGCAGCAGCAGACCATACAAGAATTTTCAGGAAGATAAACAGATTGAGGGATAGTGGAGATTCAAGACATAAGGAGATCCAGAACTAGTTGGTTTGAATCAGCTTTAGAGATAAGGATCAGGGATAGAATTTCTTTCCTTGGGAGAAATAGTAGAAAAAACAGAAACGCAGTTTTTGAATATGTATACAGTAATTTGGGGGAAATGACATGGGACCTTTATGGTTCAAATATCATGCTCTTCCATAATTGGGATACGTGAGTTGAAACTGCACTCTTCCTCAAACTGAAGGAAAATAAGCTTAGTCATTGTTGAGGTCACTAATGCCACCATCAACATAAATAGCCTGTTTTAAAAAATATATTGTTAATCAGATTAGCCATTTCTGTCTTAAATTATGTTGCAGTGTATCTGGAATGAAGTCATTGTGATTTTGGTAGCTGATTTTTAAATTATTTTAAATGAACGAGACGATATGGGTTTTGTTACTATGGTAGCACTCTAGCACTATTCAAAGGAGAAAGTACTTGGTTTGTAAATGATTTGTGTGTCTTTGTACATACACCTGAGCTTGTTATAAAGGATACTTTGAGATAATATATTTACTACTTTTTTTCTGACTTTATACTAAGCAATGAATCTTCTGCTCTATAATGTGATTTCTGAATGATTCTCTTCACTAAAAAGAAAGAACTCAAATAGTTGCCACTAACAGTTCTTGGTAAAGTTTAGTTTTCATTGTTAGTTGATATGTTGGCCAATATCTGATTAAGTACAGTCACTTCTTCATTTTTTTATTCTGAATCATCTGAATCATTACTTGTCCCTATTTGAGTTAATATAATTTCATTTCTAAAACATCCAAACTAAGTACCAAGTCCTAATTTCTCCTTTGAATGAGCTAGCTTATATCTCTGATATAGCCCAGTAATTTAGGTTAGTTTGGGGTTTGATCACAACCTTGATACATGTTTGATTTAGTGACAAAGCAAATAATGAAATTAGTAATTGGAATTTATCACAGCGTCAGAGTAAGGCTAAGAGCAAAGCTGACTCAATACTGAGCCAGGCATTTATTGGGATATTGTTCCTCTCAGCTATTCAATTGTTGATACTAGGCAGAAAGAAATTTTAAAAATCTCTGTGTGTTTAAGAAGGTAAACTTCAGGTAGAGCTTTTGTTTACCTTGTGGATCTGTACTAAAGGCATTTTGAAGTAGAGAATGCATGGTCAGACAGTGGAGATACTCACTTTTAAGTGGATGTGTGAACGGAATCTCCACACAGGAAAAGTTGGTAGCATTATTCAAAATTATGATTGAGTATCTCTTTTAGCCCAGTAATTCTGCGTAATTATCTTATCTAATTATCAAAATTATCTTATAGGTACATATGCATATAGTGTAAGTTTATTAATTTCATTTCTGTCTGTAATAGTGAAAGAGTGAGAATATAGCACTGGTTAACTTTATTATGATATAGCCATAGAATGAAATACTGTGTAACCACACAAAAGAATGAGGGAACTCATTACATACAAATACATGGTAATTTTAAGAAGGCAATCTGGATAACAGTATTATAACATGTTATCCTATTTGTATAGAAGAAAAAAAAAACTACCCTGTGTGTGTGTGTATAGATAGATATATAGACAGAGATAAATAGATGTGTGTGTGTTTCTAGTACATACGTATAACATCTGTAGAAGGTTACACAATAAATTGGTAAGATTAGTGGGCTCTGGATGGCTGAAGACTAAGAGTGGAAGATAAATCTTCCTGGAAAAAAATGGTATGGTTTTTGAATTTTGGACTATGTGAATGTGTTTTCTAGTCAAAAGTAAATTTACATTATATATATATATGATTTACATACAAATATACACATATATGTATGTAAATATATATATATATATAGCCACTCCAGTACTCTTGCCTGGAAAATCCCATGGATGGAGCTGGTGGGCTGCAGTCCATGGGGTCACTAGGAGTCGGACACAACTGAGCGACTTCACTTTCACTTTTCACTTTCACACATTGGAGAAGGAAATGGCAACCCACTCCAGTGTTCTTGCCTGGAGAATCCCAGGGATGGGGGAGCCTGGTGGGCTTTTGTCTATGGGGTCACACAGAGTCGGACATGACTGAAGTGACTTAGCAGCATCAGCAGCATACACATATATAATTTATAAATATATAAATACATATATTTACATACATACATATAGGACTTACCTGGTGTTTCAGACACTAAAGTATCCACCTGCAGTGTAGGGGTCCTGGGTTCGATCCCTGGGTTGGGAAGATCCCCTGGAGGAGTGCATGGCAACCCACTCCAATAGTCTTGTCTGGAGAATCTCCATGGACAAAGAGTCCCGGCAGGCTACAGTCCATGTGGTGACAGAGTTGGACATGACTGAGTGACTAAGATGAGAATGAGTAAATATATTCTAATATCCAAGAATTTTTTAACCAGATCTCACGAAGCTCCAAATTAAAAAAATATGTTAGTCCCCCCAAATGTAGAAAGTAATTCAGTTATTTTATTACCACATAAATGTTGTTCCTATCCTCAAGACAAAATAGAATAATATTGTGGCTTTCTACTTCTGTTAGCCAATTCATATTTTAGATTCTACAATTTGAGATTTTAGATTCTGTAATACAAACATAGTGCTTATTCCTGTATTAGAAAGGATTCCTAAATCGCAGGTGTACTGTTTTGTGAAAATGATTTGTTCGTGTAGCCCTGATTTATCAATATGTCAAATATGTCCTTAGGACTCAGTTCCTTTCTCTCCATTTCTTGGATAGTCTCTACATTGGATTCATTTCTAGGGATGTCTCCTCTACTTGGTGGCCTCTGTCAATTCAAATAGAAACATACTCTATGACCTTAGCAGCATTGGTGAATGAAAGTATCTCTTTCTCAATATTTCAACACAATTCTCAGATTTGGTCTTCTTTAAATAATTTGGATTTTGTGCGTTTTGTGTTTAATAAGAATGGTTGGGTAGTCCTTGGTTATATGCCCGTGCCTATTTTGAGGCTATTAGATCAACACTAGTCAATACAAGTAGGACTTCCCTGCTGGCTCAACTGGTAAAGAATCCGCTTGCAATGCAGGAGACCAGGGTTGAATCCTTGGGTGGGAAGATCCCCTGGAGAAGGGAATGGCTACCCACTTCAGTATTCTGGCCTGGAGAATTCCATGGACTGTATACTCCATGGGGTTGCAGAGTCAGACACCACTGAGTGATTTTCACTTTCACTGTTATTTCTTCACTCAAAACAGTGGGTTGGGAGTTTTGGAGAAATCACTCCCCAAAGGAAAATTCAAATGTTGTTAACATAGTAACTGGAGTGGATGTTGGGGAAGCAAAAATATCAGACATCAAATACACAAAGATATGAAAAAGAAAAAAAAGACTGAGGTTTCATTTAGGGAAAACAGGACTAATAAAAGATGTGACAAAACTTGGTAAGCTTGCTGAACTTAGTCTAAGTCCAAAGAGTTGGCCCTGATTTAGATATTAAACTAAGTCTATTCTTGCTCTCATTTTGAGTTACTGCCAGAACAAGAAGCAAGTAAGCGTGGAATAGACACTACTTTAGGACTGAAATGAGTAGAATCAGCTTCCCCTGACTAACCTGTTTCCTCACAGAGTTAAGCCTGAAGTTCAGGGGTCAGCATCCTGAATTGGAGGAGCCCAGGGCTGCTGGCTCATTGCCATATGAGGATACAGTTGATGAAGGATACTTGATGAAGGCTTAGTATGTTCAAGTCTACGCACTAATATATAAAGACTGTCTTTTTGTGTCACATTTAAATGCTCTGCATTCTCTTTCTTACCTTTTGGGATGACAGCATCCAGTTGGAAAAATGATGGCAAAACATAAAATCTAAGGGCAAAGACGGAGAAGGCAATGGCAAGCCACTCCAGTACTGTTGCCTAGAAAATCCCATGGATGGAGGAGCCTGGTAGGCTGCAGTCCGTGGGGTCGCTAAGGGTCGGACACGACTGAGCGACTTCACTTTCACTTTTCACTTTCCACTTTCACACATTGGAGAAGGAAATGGCAACCCACTCCAGTGTTCTTGCCTGGAGAATCCCAGGAACGGGGGAGCCTGGTGGGCTTCCGTCTATGGGGTCACACAGAGTCGGACATGACTGAAGTGACTTAGCAGCAGCAGCAGCAGCAGCAAGGGCAAAGAAACATAACATACTCAATTATTATTGAATGGCTGGATGAATAAATAAATTTTCATAGAAAACTGGCATGTGTAATAAAAGGAAAACATTTTCAAGAAAAATTTCCCATTAAAACTACAGAAATCTGAATTATCCTATGTGCTTTATTACTAATAACACCACTGATTATTAAACATAATACTTGTGGACACAGTGGGGAAAGGAGAAGATGGGACAAAATGAGAATAGCATTGAAACATTTACATTGCCATGTATAAAATAGATAGCTAGTGGGAAGCTACTATATAACACAGGATACCAGGCTGGCACTCTGTCACTCTGTGACAACCTAGAGAGGTGGATAGGAGTGGAGGAGGGCAGGAGGCTCAGAAAGGAGAGGATATTTATATGTATGTATACACACACACACACACTTATGGCTGATTTGCATTGTATGGCAGAAACCAGCAAAACTTTTTAAAGCAATTATCCTCCAGTTAAAAGTAAAAAGATACATTTAGGTGACCATTTAATTTTATTAGACATAAAAAAAATACTGTATAACCTGTATACCATGTTTTTTACCCTAATAGCTTAAATATTAAAATATTCCACTTACACTGAAATATGTTTATGTACTCAACAGATTTGAGCCAAATTGATCATGTTTCACTTTAAGAAATACTTATAATTATTTTTAATTCCATAGGACAGATCCATTAATTATGCTTTCAGAGGAGATATAATTAATGGATTTGCACTATAAAATGAAGGCCTTTAGTAAATATAAATAATGCAAGCTCACTGTACCAAGCACCTTAAGAGTACCTAAACAAATAGATCATCTTACATGGCTGAAGCTTTTCCTTCCACGTGTTCCCATGTGGAACATGAAAGCATTCAAAATAATTTAGCATCAGCTTTCTCGTGAGATCTTCACAGAAAATTAAAGATTATTTGGTGAAGAGGTTGTGTATCCCAATAAAATCGTCTGTCACAATTTATTTTTATGAAAGAATAGCCCTGAAGAAAGCTTAGAATATGACTATAATGACAGAATATGTATTATAATCTTGAAAAGCCTGATTATATTGCTAATGAATATTTTAAATAAACTTTTTTTAATTTCAAAATATTTTCAGATGAGTAGAAAAGCTCATCTGAAGAAAAGCTCTTCAGATGATAGTATAGAACTGTCATCATCCAGTTTCCTGTATTGTCATCATTCTCCCTTAGAAGAGTCTCTTTATCACAACAAAGAACCAATATTGATACATTACTACTAACTAAATTCTGTATTTATTCAGCTGTCACCAATTTTCCCTAATGTCCTTTGTGCTGTTTGAGGGTTTAATCCAAGCTGCTTCCTTCCATTTAGTCATCATGTCTCCATAGCAACATAATCTGTAGTAGTTCTTAATCTTTCCTTGACCGTGGTCACGTTGACTTTGGTCAGATTATTGCAGAATGTTTCTCAATTTGAGTTTGTACGGTGTATTTCTCATGTTTAGACTGATATCATTGGAGGGGGAGACCACAGAGGTAAAGTAATCCTCGGGAAAATCCCCTGGAGAAGGAAATGGCAACCCACTCCAGTATTCTTGCCTGGAAACCCCCACGGATAGAGGAGCCTGGCAGACTATAGTCCGTAGGGTCGCAAAGAGTCTGACACGACTGAGCGACTTCACTTTCTTGCACTTTCGTCACGTTGTATCATGCTATCTATAGGCTCTCTACACGGTGATAACCTTGAGAACTTGGTTGAGCTAGTGTTTACCATGTTCCTCCACTAAAAGGTTACCTTTTCCCTTTTACATTCTCTTCCCTTTGGAAATAAGTCTCTTAGCACAGCCTAAGGCTGGCTTTCTTGAAGAGGGGGAGTATCTGTATAAATTATTTGGAATATTTCTGTAAGAAGGATTCATCTCTTTCCCCCAATTGTTTATGTATTCATTTATTTATATATAGATTCATGCTTTTTTGTTCTATGTTTTGATTATAATCCATTACAATGCTGTTTACATTGTTGCTCAAATTGTTTCAGCTTTGGCATTTGGGTGCTCTCTTGTGTTGGCTCATTTATCTCTTTGGCACACTCCTTTCTTTTATCTTTTGAGCACTTTCTGGCACAAGTTGTTCATTCCTTGCCTCATCCCAGGAGTTTCCTACTTCTGCAAGGAGCCCTGGTTCCCTCGTTAGAAGAAATCAAAACCCAGGCATTCAGCATTAATATAGAATCTTATATTTAAAATACGGCTTAATTGGAAAAATATTTTTAATATTTAATATTTGTAAAATATTCTGTCATTTTCATGGATAAAAGGTAACTGGTTAATTTATGAATCAATGAAAAGAATTTTAGAATTGAATTGTAGCATGTATATTATCATAAATGACCCGTCCAGGTTCGACGCATAATTTTTCCTCTGTTCATTTTTTTGCATTTGTGCTTTTTTAATAAAATTCTTTTTTAGAAATAAAAAAAAAATAGAATTGAATTTTCATTTTTATGTTATTATACAAATGGCTGGCTGATTGAAAATTTTGTACACAAAGATTGATAGTAAGAAGTGACAGAATCAACTAAGAGTATTTTATTTCTCTGTGTAAAAAGAAAGAATAGTATGTTTCTCAAAGCTATTACAATAAATTCATATTTATATTTTACAATAGTAGATAGAATAGTAGAGTCTAAGAGAGGATGTAATGTTCAAGTTTCAACCTTTTTTTTCTGATTTAGTAAGTATTAATGCTGTCCCTTATTCTTACTTTCACTGTTTCTTTGGTGACAATATACTGAGTGCCAAAGCCCTCAAACATATACTTTGGCCATGGACAGTTGAGCAGTGACAGTTGAGTGTGATTACATTTATAATCAAACATTTTAAGCATTATTTATAATAATGGATGGACTTCCCAGATGGCGCAGTAGTAAAGAATCCACCTGCCAGTACAAGAGATGCAAGGATGCAGGTTCAGTTCCTGGGTCAGGAAGATTCACTGGAGTAGGAAATGGCAACCCACTCCAGTATTCCTGATGAAAAATTCCATGGACAGAGGAGCTTGTGGGCTGCAGTTCATGGGGTGACAAAGAGTGGGACATGACTGAGTGACTAAGCACACCTGCATGTAAAAATGATTATTAGTACTATGGCATTTTTCCAAATTGTGATCTAAAATTTAGACTGGAAAAACTGTTATTAACAAAAATAATTCCTTTCTTGCTCATTATTTATTGGGAAAAGACTGCCTATTGTGATTTAAAAATTCTATTCACTTTCTCATTTTTAAAAAAATTAAGCATAACTTTGTATACATTTTTTTCCCCTCAACAGTAACTTCTAGTAATTCTGACATCAGTGTTGATAAAGTACATACTAGGTTGGTAGTCAAGAGTTGTTACCAGGATATATTGAAACTGAGGATTTAAAACATCAAATGTAACTTGAGAGTACTTTATTAATTTGTATTTAGATATAGAGTTGCATTAGTATTGCTGTCATTGAATGAAAGGGTAGACTAATTAAAATATGAGGTATGGATGAGAGATATCTGAAGGATTTATTACAGTATTTTATTTAAAGGATGAATAGATTGGAATGCCATCTATATTACAGATCACTGAAACACAAATGGGAAAGCAAACTGAAATTGAAGATATTTTTCTTATTTTTTGCTGTGTGTTTCTCAACTTGATAATTAAGTGCAGTTTATCAGATGCTGTCATATAAGACTGATGTGCTCTTAAAACACATTTTCCTCAAGATTTCCTAAGAGCAGTAGAATTAAAGTGTCACACTATAAGATGAATTTGAAAGTTAAAGCTAAAACAAAGTTTTCTCTAAGAATGACATTCGAATAATCAAGGTTACATGATGCATATTTTAGAATCTGCTTTCCATAATACTTAGAATGACACATTTATTTCTGGGAAGTTGTGGGAGACCTTAACCCTAAAAGAAGTTAAACATGAAGCTTTATTTTTAGCTTGTCTTCTTCAGTTCAGTTCAGTTCAGTCGCTCAGTCGTGTCCGACTCTCCGCGATCCCATGAATCACAGCACGCCAGGCCTCCCTGTGCATCACCAACTCCCGGAGTACATTCAAACTCATGTCCACAGAGTCGGTGATGCCATCCAGCCATCTCATTCTCTGTCGTCCCCTTCTCCTCCTGCCCCCAACCTTTCCCGGCATCAGAGTCTTTTCCAGTGAGTCAACTCGTTGCATGAGGTGGCCAAAGTATTGGAGTTTCAGCTTTAGCATCAGTCCCTCCAATGAACATCCAGGATTGATCTTACAGAAGTTAAGTAACTTCATCTGATCCAGGTTTTCAGATTTTCATAGCTGAATGTCGTCTCTGTCTCCTGAATACCTGATTTTTAAAGACATAATACTTTCTAATGTATGATATGCAAAATATCAGTACTTTTAGGAAAATATCAGATAATTCAACTGTATATGAACTGTGTTCTATCACTTGCTTAATTTGTCATGAAAAAGCTAAGAGTTCAAATTTTGTTTTTCTGTTTCTGAAAAAATGTTTCACTCATTTCTTTTGTTAGAATTCTGCAGTAAGTTCATTCCCAAGAAAGCTCTTTGTTTCTCCATTACATCATATGATCAAATACTGGAAGTCATCAGTCCAGAATATTTCCTGATTTTGTGCTAATAAATGTCCAAGAAGCTCTGAATATATTTAGAAATTAGTAACTAACTCACCCCAGTTATCTGGTGCATGTATTTTCCTGTTTCCTTTAGTAGATTATTGTTCAGTTTTTATCTAATTTCCTCCTTTAAACACTGTAACTCAAGTTCAGGCTTATGTCAGTTTCTAAAGAAAGTACACGTTATGTAAAAAAATATATATATATACTGAGTATCTTGGTTCTTATCTTTATAGTTCATATCCATTTTTTAATTGACTTGATACTCAGAAGTAATCCTACTTTAATGAATATTTAAAGTGTTTCAGTTTATTGTATACCTGAATCAAATGAATTGAAAATGATCTTTGAGCATCTGCAGCATCTATTCTTTGAGTTTGCTCTTTTGTTGGAATTTGTCAGCCAAACTTGTCTACTTGTTCCCTTATCTCAAGGTTAATCATGTTTTGTTTTAATCTTTACTGTAAGTTTTTTTTCTCTATTTGTGTTTATCTGTATGTGGAAATGGAGCTAAAAAAATGTAGGTGTGCATTTTTTCCCCAATGTTTTGTTTGCTTATCTACTTAAATGAAATAATTCCTCTGAGAGAATGAGTTAAAAGCATAGTAAAATAACTTCTATTGCTACCTATTATCAGTATCTTTTTATTGCTTTTAGGAAAAATGATGACAAGCCTCTAATCCAGAAGTTTTAATTGATTGCATTTTTTTAAAGGACTAAAGAACAACATTAGCAAAGAACTAAAAGAACAACATTAGCAACATTCCAGTAATTCTCTTATATTTGTGTAAATCTTGTCCTTAAAGTTTTGTTTAGTTGAATATAAGAAAGTTTGTCAAGAGCTATGGATATGGGAATTTTAAAATTTTCTTATTTCTTCATTTTATAGTTGTAAATTAATGGCAGATTTGCTTTTCATGATAAATTAAAAACTGGATATGATGATGTAAATCTTAATAAAAGGAAAATAGAATGACACCTATTTGAACATCAACTTGAAAAGTGTTGAAATAGCACCAAAGTGAACCATTATAAGTATAGGTTAACAATCAAAAAAATGTAAGAATATAAGTTAAATGTAACACTAGATACCATCCTAACATAAAAGATGATTTTCATATTTAATAAAATGCACTTGAAATCAAATTGAAAAGTGATCATTTGATTAATTTCTTAGATAACTATTTCAAAAAGTGTTTCATTTTATAATAATAATTTGAAATTTTCTACTGCCAATTTTACTTTACTAGCTGAGCTGCTTCCCTGGTGGCTCAGATGGTAAAAAAATCCATCTGCAGTGCGGGAGACCTGGTTTCAATCCCTGGGTTGGGAAGATCCCCTGGAAGAGGGCATGCCTACCCACTCCAGTATTCTTGCCTGGAGAATGCCATGGACAGAGGAGCCTGGTGGGCTACAGTCTGTGGGGACTCAGAGTCAGACACGACTGAGCAACTAAGCACATTTTTACTTATTTGTTTTTTATTTTAATAAGAAGAGTTAGATTCTAAATTAGGAATAATAAAAATGACTATAAAAATATCTCTTTAATTTAATTTTGTTTTTCTTATAGAGTGCAGATATGAGCCCAGCAAGTAGCACCACTTCACTTCCAGTTAGTCCTCTTGCTGAAGAGCCTTTGCCTTTCAAGGTAAAAATAAATTTTAAAATATTTTAAAAATTGTTCACAATATTTTTAGGATCTTTACAATGTATTTATTTTGCTGCATAAAATAGATAGTTCAGGCATAGATGGTGAGATTAACTGCTTTAACTTGTAAGGATCTTGTTTCAGATGTTAACATTTTGTTGTTTTGTCTTTTGTCATTCTAGTTGCTAAATAAAGGTAAAGATTTTGAATAGAAATTGATATTTTATATAGCACTTTGTCTTGAATGTAAGAGACAGTGATTTCATTATAATAGTTTGATGTCACATGAATTATAGGTTTCAAATCTTTTATTTATGTTAAGCAATAAGTTTGGAATGAACTATTAAGCACTCATCCAGTGGTTAAACTTTCATTAGCTGGTTAAATTTTCATTGATGAATTAGGTCATAATTAATTAATTGTGTATTCTTTAAAGACTAATGGTCAAATCAAAAATTAAAATAAGAATCATTCTTCTAAATAATGCATTTTAAAAATAATTAATGCTAAATATGATTAGATAATTCTCCAGTTTGGGAGTCTATATACATTAAAAATATAAAGTCATCTTCTTGTTTTGCTATTTAAGATTGTTTCTCTTTAAACCAAAGCTTGTAAATCAGCTATTTTAGATGTGTGCTATAGATGTTTGTATTTCTTTAGGATTATTGTAAATAAAGGCACTCCTTAAGATCATGGGAAATTAAAAAAAAAAAAAAACCTGAAAAGTTGGGATGATACTGTTACCTAGGTGCAGTTGTTTTAGTTTGATTTAAAGATAAGTCAACATACTTTAGAGGATTTATTATGATGATTTGTATTTTATCATTAGCTTCTCATTATTTTTCATATGAAGACAAAATCTTATTCGACTTAATACTGCTCACACCTCATACAGTGACTGACATGGATTTCCAAATACAGCACTCAATATTTGCTGTTTTGTCAAAGTGAAATTAATAGGTTATAAATTCCATTTTAAGTCTTTGGTTTTCTAATTATAAATGCTTTGTTGTTTGATGGTAGATAACATAATTGTTAAAAGCTCATTTTATGTCAGAGAATTGGTGAATAATGAATTGTGTTCTGATTGTATCACTTATTGAGAATTATTTTATCATTTTACAACAAAAGGTGAAAATACTACTAATGTTTCAAAGTTTATTATTCCTTAATATTTTGTCTTATGGTTATGGGACAAAATTTACAGAAGAATCGTATTTTTAGCAAGTTTTTAATTGAATTCTCTAAGTGTCACTAGAAACAATTTTCTCTTTTTAATATATTGATAATGACTGCCCTCCTTGAAAATTAATGTATTTTTAATAGAAGTAAAAGGAAAGGTCAGCTATATTCCAAAATGTGCTGACATAAAGCTAATATAAATATAATTATTTTAGTTAGTTTCAGTGACTGGTTCTAAGGGATCAATATTTTTCTCATGTTAATGTGTATAAGTGGTTTTATATGCAATTAAAGTTTCAAAGTGCTTGTGATATATAATACTGGCTTTTGGTAACCAATATAATTATAGTACCACTTAATTCACTTCTTCTGTGAAAGGAATATTATTTATATTTTTAAAATAATTTTATCGGACCTAAAAACATTCCACTGGTATTTTAAAAATATTTAAGATTCATGTTTCAAATTATAAAACTCCTGTATTTGCTTTTAAAAGTTTTTGTCTTATAAATTGTTGTCATATAAATGAATAATATAATTATTATGTATCCTTATTTAAACACAAAACATACAGAGATTATTTTGAGATATACTTTAGTAGCATAGTACGTTTTAATTGCAAACAAAACTTGTTGAAAACTAAAATCACAAGACATTGAACTTTTCTGACAACTATATCCCAAACAATTCTGCTATTGTATTTAATTTGTGTTGAAAACTTTATTTAAACTTTTGATATTAGATCAACATGGTAACTAAAGAAAAAGATTATTATAGCTTTTTATTCCCCAAGAATAAAATTATATTAATCATCTTTATTATTTTAGTTTTCTAAGACAGTGATTTTATCACCCAACTCTATAACCATTTGCCTTGATGTTAGACCGGCAAGGCTTTTGAAAGCCTTGGTGGCTAGTTGAGAGACTTAAATTATACCTTATCTCCAGGGATCTTCCTGATCCAGGGTTCGAACCCAGGTCTCCTGCATTACAGGTGAATTCTCTACCATCTGAGCCACCAGGGAAGTCCCAGTTTATCTCCTAAGAAGTACTTAGGTTAATAAAAGAAAGCATTCCATTCCTTTTCTTGGTCTATTTTGGAAGCACTCATGCAACAGTTGGAGGAAGATATCCTGTTTGAGCTCAAGTATTTATCAGGGTAAATGCTTTCCTTTGAGTACTATCTTTAGAATGACATTCAGATTAAATTGATTTTAACCCTACCATTTTATGTTACATATTTTACAAATCCCTAATAATTGCCTTCCCACTAATATCTCTACCTGTGTTATTGAGTTGAACATCAGATGAGAAGTTGGCTGTCAATAGGAAGGTACCACAGTAAGATCTATTAGATTAAAGATAGTAGAAAACTGGTAGCATCCTGGAGACTTTCCCAAGGAGTCAGGAGAGGTAAATTATCTCCTTTGGAGATACAGCAATCAAAGATGACAATTAAATTTTGTTTGGGATCAGATGCTTCTTTCCCATAATAAAACTATTTTTCAGCACTCATTAGTGTTGGAGTACATACTTCAATTTAATTTTCAAACAAAAACAGATCCGCTCTGAAAAATAGTGGAAGCTCTCGTATACTTACTTATGACTCTCTTCCCGTACAGAACAATTCACCTCACGCTGAATTTCTTGTGCTTACTATTTAAAGCCCATTGCTATAGTGTTTTGTTTGGCTTAGTCTTTCAGCAATCAGGAAAGTTTTTGCAAACTTTCATCTATCTTCTCTTAATCACTTGCAATATCTGGGCTGCTGCTGCTGTTAAGTCGCTTCAGTTGTGTCCTACTCTGTGCGACCCCATAGACAGCAGCCTACCAGGTGCAATATCTGGGCACTTGGTGCCTTTTTTTTTCCCCCAGATAGAACTGATTGATCAAAGATAAGTAGGGTTTCTCCAGGTGGACAAGGCACATAGATACCAATTAACCATAGTCAACATTCCCTATTCACATCTGGCCATGAAAGCATTTGAGTGAATCCCTTTATAGAAAAAGATGTATGTATAATTCACAAGCCTCCATATATACCACAAGTAATAAACTCACAGACTTCCCAGTTTGACTCTTTGTTCAGAGAAGTTTCTAGGAGTCTAGATTTTTGTAACTGTGCAGACTACTCTTATGGACATACATTTCAAAACAAAGGACAAATGTGTAACCTCATTTTTAACAGTATTAAAACATACATATGTGGTGTGACACATGCCACTATGTTGTTGTGGAAAGGCCAAGGGATAATTAATTTCACATGGGTGGGGATAATATTTTATCAAACAACAATAATAGAATCATAATAGTGCAAGATAATTAAGTGGGACTTGATATGAGGAAAAAGGGAGTAGACTGCTTAACTGTTAATTAAAAGTGTTATGTTTTTATGCAGAATAGCCAAGCTGACATTGTTAACTGTGATGTACCCATTCCACCTATCCTGCCTGTTTCCTCTGCCATTCTACCTGATTTCTCTGATCTGCCTCCTCTCTTCCTATGTTGGCCTCAGTCAGAGACACCACACCTAAAATGCATTGGGGTCACCAATTATTGCTATTCTTTAGTAGGATGATACTGTTGACTTGCTTGTATATACATACACAGTTATTAACAGCCTCAATCCATTCCTGAAACTAATCTTGAAGCTGCATGTGTGCTAAATTGCTTCAGTCATGTCCAACTCTTTGCAACTCCAGGCTCCTCTGCCTGTGAGACTCTTCAGGCAAGAATACCAGAGTGGGTTGCCATTTCCTACTTCAAGGGATCTTCCCAACCCAGGGATTGAACCCACATCTCTTGTGTCTCCTGCACTGGCAAGCAGATTCCTTGTCATTGTGCCACCTGGTGACCCCTCCATTAATAGCACACTTGATCATGGGCCAGGTTATTTTTGCCAATCACTTTCATCACATTTTTGTTGTTGTTGTTCTCACAGATTTTACTTATTTGTTTGTTTATGTAACTGTGCTAGGTCTTAATTGCTGCATGCAAACTTTCTCTCATTGCAGTATATGGCCTTCTCGTTGCAGTGGCTTCTCTTGTTTCAGAACACAGGCTCTAGGGCCTGTGAGCTTCAGTAGCTGTGACACATGGGCCTAGGAGTTGCAGCTCCTGACCTTTAGAGTCTGGGCTCCATGGTTGTAATGCATGGACTCAGCTACCCAGCAGCATGTGGAATCTTCCTGGACCAGGGATCAAACCCACACTCCCTCCTTTGACAGGTAGACTCCCAACCACTGGACCACAAGGGAGTTCCATTACATATTTTTAAGTTTATTTCTTCTTCAATAAGGCCTGCTATCTACATTTTAATGCCTTTTACTCCAGAAAACATCTTTTCTTTGATTAGATAAATTAGAAATGGTTATTATTATCTTCCCTTATCCTCTCATCCTTATCCTATGGTCAATATGAAAAGAACACATTCAGCTCACCTTCTCATTAGATGTTGTTTCAAAATGTACCAAGAATATCCTCCTTGCACCACTTTCCAAGTCTGAAAACAAGAATAAACCATTGTTTTCTTGGCCCATTGACCACGGTTTCTCTGTGACACTGCATTCCTGGCGTGTGTAAGGTGGTTGGATATCCAGTACCTAGACCCCACAGTAGAACCAGCCTCCCTGAAGTCTAACCATCGTTCCCAGTTGCTGACACAGAATGAAACTGAGGTTTTACTTGGGTCTCCTCTCCTATAGAAATCCAAGGTTCTCTGACTACTTTTCTTCATCCCCAGAAATTACAATTTAATCTAGACTAGAGAAGCTTTCGGAGAAGGAAATGGCAGCCCTCTCCAGTGTTCTTGCCTGGAGAATCCCAGGGAAGGGGGAGCCTGGTGGGCTTCCGTCTATGGGGTCACACAGAGTCGGACACAACTGAAGTGACTTAGCAGCAGCAGCAGCAGCAGAGAAGCTTTCTCTCTTCCTAATTCCCTCAGAGTTATCCCTCTTTCCTCCAACCAGCAAGGTCACTGGAAACATCTCTTCCATGTACTTTTTTGTTGTTTAGGTTTATTTGTTTGAACCTTTTATTTTATTTTGGAGTAGAGTTGATTAACAATGTTGTGTTAACTTCAGGAGGATAGCAAAGTGATTCAGTTACACATATACATATATCTATTCTTTTTCAAATTGTTTTTCTACTTGTTGTTCAGTAACTAAGTCATGTCTGACTCAGCGACCCCACGGACTGCAGCATGCAGGCTTTCCTGTCCTTCACTATCTCCCAGAGTTTGCTCAAACTCTTGTTTGCTGAATCAGTGATATCATTCTGCTAGGTTGTTTGTAATATTGAACAGAGTTCACTGTGTTACCCATGTACTTTTTGGAGCTGAGAAAAACAACTGTCTGAAGATTCTTCTCCCCTGATACACACACCTTATTTTAAGAAGCATAGAACCACTTTTAAGCTGAGTACAGAAAAGAAGAAATAGAGAAATACAAAGGTCTCCAAAATTTTATCCTGCCATGCAATGCAGAGATGTTATGATATGTTTGAGTACATATAGCGTAAACTCAGGACTTAGTAACATGTAGTAACACACATAGTTTCCTCTCAATTATATAAAATAAATATTGGGTAGGAAAAAATACCAGAAAATATACAGTGATCCACCATCAACTATTTGGATGGACTATACTTATTTTTTTTCCCCTATAGTTTCTATAATGATCACATGGATTTAAGAACAATATTTATTTTCAAGAAAGTAGAAAAGAGAATTGGGAACCTTAGAGGCAGTATAGCCCAGTTAAGAGACTTCCTAAAATCAAATCTCAGTTCTCCCCCTTTCTGTGTGTGCGACCTTGAGCCATTTACTTGGTGTTTCAGTTTCTCCATCAATAGAATGGGAAGAATCGCAGCCACTTCTTCACTGGGTTCTTGTAAAGTCAAATGAGTTATTAAATAAAAAGCGCTTAGAATAGCACATAATAATTGGTACATGAGTTTTGGTGTTAGTTCTAGGAGATGTTTTAGGTCTTCATAGCACCTGTAAACTTCAGTTTCTTCAGCATCAGTGGTTGGCAGCATAGATATGGATTACTGTGATGTTAATTACTGTGATATGATTATAATTACTGTGATATGATTCCCATGGAAATTAATCAAGATCCTTCTGTTGTTGATGAGGTTGCATCCAAGTACTGAATTTCAGACTCTTTGTTGACTCTGAAGTCTGCTTTATTTCTTCTAAGGGATTCCTGCCCACAATAGTAGATATAATGGCCATCTGAATTTAATTCACCCATTCCTGTCCATTTTAGTTCACTGATTCCTAAGATGTCAATGTGCAATCTTGCCATGTCCTGGTTGACCACATCTAATTTACCTTGATTCATGGACCTAACATTCCAGGTGCCTATGCATTATTGTTCTTAACAGTATCGGACTTTACTTTCACCACCAGACACGTCCAGAGCAGAGTGCTGTTTCTTCTTTGGCCCAGACATTTCATTTTTTCTGGAAGTATTAGTAATTACCCTCCCCTTTTCCCAGTAGCATCCGACTGGGGGAGGGGGGTCTTATCTTCTGGTATCATATCTGTTTGCCTTTTCATAGTGTTCATTGGGATTTCCATGCAAGAATACTGAAGTGTGTTTCCATTTGCCCTGGAAAACCACAGTGGTGTGGTCACACATCTAGAGGCAGATATCCTGAGTAAGAAGTCACAGGGGCCTTAGGAAGCATTACTGCAAATAAAGCTAGTGGAGGTGATAGAATTCCAGCTGAGTCATTTCAAATCCTAAAAGGTGATGTTGTTAAAAAGTGTTGCCCTCAACGTGTCAGAAAATTTGGAAAACTCAGCAGTGGCCACATGACTGGAAAAAGTCAGTTTTCATTCCAATCCCAAAGAAGGACAATGCCAGAGGATGTTCAGACTACTGTACAACTGCACTCATTTCACATGCTAGCGAGGTAAATGATCAAAATACTTCAAGGCAGGCTTCAACAGTGCATGAACCAAGAATTTTCAGATGTGCAAACTGGGTTTAGAAAAGGCAGAGGAACCAGAGATCAATTTGCTGACATTTGTGGTATCATGAAGGAAGCAAAAAATAAAAATATCTATTTCTGCTTCATTGACTATGCTAAAACCTTTGACTGTGTGGACCACAACAAACGGTGGGAAATTCTTAGAAGAGTACTAGACCACCTTACCTATCTCCTGAGAAACCTGTATGTGGGTCAGGGAGCAACAGTTAGAAGCAGACATGGAAGAACAGACTGGTTCAAAATTGGGAAAGGAGTACACCTAGGCTGTATGTTGTCACCTTGCTTATTTAACTTATATACAGAAGACATTATGCAGAATGGCAGGCTGGATGAATTAAAAGCTGGAATGAAGATTGCTGGGAGAAATATCAGTGACCTCAGATATGCAAATGGTTTTACTCTAATGGCACAAATGGAAAGGAACTAAAGAGCCTCTTGATGAGAATGAAAGAAAAGAGTGAAAAAGCTGGCTTGAAACTCAACATTAAAAAACTAAAATCATAGCACCCAGCCCCATAACTTCACGGCAAATATAAGAGGAAAAAGTGGAAGCAGTGACAGACTTTGTTTCCTTGCACTCCAATTTCAATGCAGGCAGTGACTGCAGTCATGAAATTAAAAGACACTTGCTCCTTGAAAGGAAAGCTATGACAAACTTAGCATATTAAAAAGTAGAGGCATCACTTTGCCAGTAAAGTTCCATATAGACAAAGCTATGATTTTTCAAGTAGTCTTGTATGGATGTGAGAGTTGGACCATAAAGAAATCTGAGCGCCGAAGAACTGATGCTTTTGAATTGTGCTGCTGGAAAGACTCTTGATATACCTTTGGATAGAAAGGAGGACAAACTACTCAATCCTAAAAGAAATCATGCTGGTTATTGATTGGAAAGACTAACTCTGAATGCCTTAACCATCTCATGGGAAGAGTCGGGTTGTTGAAAAAGACCTTGATGCTGGGAGAGTTTGAAGGCAAAAGGAGAAGGGGGCAACAGAGGATAAGATGGCTAATAGCATGACCAAGACAATGAACATGAATCTGAGCAAACTCTGGGAGATATTGGAGGACAGAGGAGCCTGGCATGCTATGGTCAATGGAGGGCAAAGAGTTGGGCATGACTTAACAACCAGATAACAAAATTTATATAAATTTTAATCATTATTATTTTTTTGCAGAAGAGATATCTCTAAGTTTAAAGCAAGAAAAATCATATATATTAGAAGTAACATGAAGCAAATATTTTTCTCAACTCCTTCTATTTCATTTCTAGATGTAAGAGAAGATATGTAAAGTCTTTGATGAAGAATGGTGCTTCATATTCTTTCCTTGAAGGCATGCTCTTTATTTTATAACCTCAAGTATTCATATGAGCTCTTATGAGCTCTTATATATCAGATTCCTTTTACGAAAAAATAAATAATGGAAATGTTTGTTAATTATGAGGGAGAAAGAGTAAATATAATGAATTTGTCTTAAGGGAAAACTGGTAGATATAATAAAAATTACTTGGAAAAAACAAATACATAATAGTTTGTAATCATATAATAGTTACAAACAGTTACAAATCATAGTAGTTTGTAATCATAGAATGTGTTGTATCTTTCTAAAAGACTACACTACAGTATGTTTTTCTTTAATTCATGAAACCTTCCTTGTGCATTAACCTGATTACTTCCTAAATGCAATCTCTACTGAAGGAACATTGTTTTGTTTTGTTTTAAAACTTTATTTATTTTTGACTGTGTTGGGTCTTCATTGGTGCAGAGGCTTTTCTCTAGTTGTGGAGAGTGGGGGCTACTCTTTGTTGAAGTGCAAGTGCTTCTCACTGTGGAGATTTCTCTTGTGGAGCATGGGGTCTAGGCACAAGGGCTTCAGTAGGTGCAGTTCCTGAGATCTAGAGCACAGATTCAGTAGTTGCTCAATGACATGTGGGATCTTCTAGGATCAGAGATCAAATCCATGTCTCCTGCACTGGCAGTTGGATTCTTCACCTCTGATCCACCAGAGAAGCCCTGAACATTGTTTAATCAGATAAGATTCTGGGAAAAACTTACTGTAAACAAAGCACTGTTGGTATTTTCCTCTTCACATGTTATAATAGCAATATAGTAGTGTTTGTTTAATTTGTCTAAAACACCATAGTGGAAAAGATCTGAGCTGAAGACTCTGAAGGAGAGGAGTCAGGTAGTGGTGTGACCTCATAGCATCATCTGTTGTTTATCTTGCATTGGTTAGGATTTTTTGTGTTTACTGTTATCTTTCATTTACTGAATTTAGTGGCCTCTTTTTATTACTGAAATCACTTTTTAGATGTCTGAGAATATCTAAAATGGTATATTCTACATTTTTGGTTGATTTCTGACTAGGCCATCTATTAATTATTCATCTGTTGATGAATCAGTTTATAAAATACCTACCATGTGCTTGGTAATATCCTAGACACTGGTTCAGTTCAGTTCAGTTCAGTCACTCAGTCGTGTCCAACTCTCTGCGACCCCATGAATCACAGCACGCCAGGCCTCCCTGTCCATCACCAACTCCCGGAGTACACTCAAACTCATGTCCACAGAGTCGGTGATGCCATCCAGCCATCTCATTCTCCGTCGTCCCCTTCTCCTCCCACCCCCAACCTTTCCCGGCATCAGAGTCTTTCCCAGTGAGTCAACTCGTCGCATAAAGTGGCCAAAGTATTGCAGTTTCAGCTTTAGCATCACTTCAGTATAAAAAACACAGACTGAATTCTTGTTTTCATGATATTTGGGTTCTAGTAAGGAATGATAGATAGTAAACAGATAAATATATAACATGTCAGATAGGGATGATAAATGCTACAAAAAAATAACGCCAATTTGGAAGATAGGAATTGACTTTAAAATGTGTGTCTCTAGAGTTCAGATTTTTAAATGTGAGTCATGCTGCTTAATTTCTCCACAAGTGAATGGGCTTCACTGCATGGAAGAGATCAAGCCCTGAAACTTTGGAGTGGGAGCACTGACTCCAAGAACCTAGACTACAAGAGAACTGACCCTAGCAGGAATCAAATAGTGAGAACTCACACAAAGGAAGTCACTGGAATACAAGACATGGCATCACCCAACCACCAGTAGCACCCTGTGCAGGACACCTCATCTAAACAACAAACAAAACAAAAATACAAACTCAATCATCAGCAAACAGGATTAGCACCTCACTCAGCCTTGCCCATCAGAGGAAAAAACAAACAAACGAACAAAAACTCAGCACAAATCTCACTCCATAGGAAGCTTACACAAACCACTGGACCAATCTTCAGAGAGCAGAAAACAAAAGGAAGAAAGAATTCAACCATGAAGTCTGAGAAAATGAGACCTCAAACACAATAAATTTAAAAACAAAATAACAAAAAGGCAGAGAAGTACTACACAAATGAAGGGACAAACTAGAAACACAGAAGTCCAAATAAGTGAAGAGGAAATAGGCAAAATACCTGAAAGAATTCAGAATAATGTTAGTAAAGATGGTCAAAAACCTTGAAAAAAAATGGAGAAAATGCAAGAATTGATTAACAAAGACCTAGAAGAATTAAAGAATAAATATGCACAGACAAACAGCACAGTTTCGTGAACAATATGAAAAGGCGAAAAGATAGGACACTGAAAGATGAACTCCTCAGATCGGTAGGTACCCAATATGCTACTGGAGATCAGTGGAGAAATAACTCCAGAGAGAATGAAGACATGGAGCCAAAGCAAAAGCAGCACCCAGTTGTGGGTGTGACTGGTAATGGAAGTAAAGTCCGATGCTGTAAAGAGCAATATTCCACAGGAACCTGGAATGTTAGTTCTATGAATCAAGGCAAATTGGAAGTGATCAAGTAGGAGATGGCAAGAGTGAACATCTACATTTTAGGAATCAGCAAACTAAAATGGACTGGAATAGGTGAATTTAACTCAGATGACCATTATATCTATTACCGTGGGCAAGAATCTCTTAGAAGAAGTGGAGTAGCCATCATAGTCAACAAAAGAGTCAGAAATGCAGTACTTGGATGCAATCTCAAAAACAACAAAATGATCTCTGCTTGTTTCCAAAGCAAACCATTCAGTATCACAGTAATCCAAATCTATGCCCTGACCAGTAATGCGGAAGAAGCCAAAGTTGAAGACCTACAAGACCTTCTTGAACTAACACCCAGAAAAGATGTCCTTTTTATTATAGGGGACTGGAATGCAAATGTAGGAAGTAAAGAGATACCTGGATTAACAAGCAAATTTGGCCTTGGAGTACAGAATGAAGCTGGGCAAAGGCTAATAGAGTTTTACCAAGAGAATGCACTGGGTCAGAGCAAACACCCTCTTCCAAAAACACAAGAAAAGACTCTACACATGGACATCACCAGATGGTCAAATCAAAATCAGATTGATTATATTCTTTGCAGCCAAAGATGGATAAGTTCTATATAGTCAGTAAAAACCAGGAGCTGACTATGACTCAGATAATGAACTCCTTATGGCCAAATTCAGACTTAAATTGAAGAAACTAGGGAAAACTACTAGAAGATGCAGGTATGACCTGAATCAAATGCCTTACAATTATACAATGGTAGTGATAAGTAGATTCAAGCAATTAGATCTGATAGACAGTGTGCTTGAAGAACTATGGACGGAGGTTCGTGACATTGTACAGGAGGCAGTGATCAAGAGCATCCCCAAGAAAAAGAAATGCAAAAAGGCAAAAAGATTGTCTGACAAGGTGTTGCAAATAGCTGACAAAAGAAGAGAAGCTAAAGGCAAAGGAGAAAAGGAAAGATATACCCATTTGAATGCAGAATTCCAAAGAATAGTAAGGAGATATAAGAAAGACTTCCTCAGTGATCAATGCAAAGAAATAGAGGAAAACAATAGAATGGGAAAGACTAAAGATCTCTTCAAGAAAATTAGAGATAGCAAGGGGATATTTTATGTAAAGATGGGCACAATAAAGGATAGAAATGCTGTGGACCTAACAAAAGCAGAAGATACTAAGAAGAGGTGGCAAGAATACACAGAAGAATTGTACAAACAATCTTCACAACCCAGATAATCATGATAGTGTGATCACCAACCTAGAGCCAGACATCCCTAAATGAGAAGTCAAGTGGGCCTTAGGAAACATCACTACAAACAAAGCTAGTGGAGGTAATGTAATTAAAGTTGAGCTATTTCAAATCCTAAAAGATGAAGCTGTGAAAGTGCTGCAACTCAATATGCCAGCAAATTGGAAAAACTCAGCAGTGGCCACAGGACTGGAAAGGCCAGTTTTTGTTCCAGTCCCAAAGAAAGGCAATGCCAAAGAATGCTAAAACTACTGCACAATTGCACTCATCTCACGTGCTAGGAAAGTGATGCCCAAAATTCTCCAAGCCAGGTTTCAACACTACATGAACTGTGAAAGTCCTGATTTTCAAGCTGGATTTAGAAAAGGCAGAGGAACCAGAGAACAAAATGCTGACATTCATTGGATCATCAAAAGAAGCAAGAGAGTTCCAGAAAAACATCTACTTCTGCTTTACTGACTATGCCAAAGCCTTTGACTGTGTTCAGTTCAGTTCATTTCAGTTCAGTAGCTCAGTCGTGTCCGACTCTCCGCGACCCCATGAATCACAACACATCAGGCCTCCCTGTCCATCACCAACTCCCGGAGTTCACTCAAACTCATGTCCACAGAGTCGGTGATGCCATCCAGCCATCTCATTCTCCGTCGTCCCCTTCTCCTCCCGCCCCCAACCTTTCCCAGCATCAGAGTCTTTTCTAGTGAGTCAACTCGTCGCATGAGGTGGCCAAAGTATTGCAGTTTCAGCTTTAGCATCAGTCCTTCCAATGAACATCCAGGATTGATCTCCTTTAGAATGGACTGGTTGGATCTCCTTGCAGTATAAGGGACTCTCAAGAGTCTTCTCCAACACCACAGTTCAAAATCATTGATTCTTCGGCGATCAGCTTTCTTCACAGTCCAACTCTTACATCCACAACAAACTGTGGAAAATTCTTCAAGAGACGGGAATATCAGACCACCTGACCTGCCTGTTGAGAAATCTGTATCAGGTCAGTAAGCAACAGTTAGAGCAAACTGGTTCCAGATAGGAAAAGAAGTGCGTCAAGGCTGTATATTGTCACCCTGGGTTACAATCCTGGCTCCACCACTTACTAGACAAGCGATCTAAAATTCTGAGACACAGTTTCTATACCTGTAAAATACTTTGGCCACCTGATGTGAAGAGCTGATTCGTTTGAAAAGACCCTGATGCTGGGAAATATTGAGGGCAGGAGTAGAAGGGGACGACAGAGGATGAGATGGTTGGATGGCATCATGACTCGATGGACATGGGCCTGGGTGGTTCTGGGAGTTGGTGATGAACAGGGAGGCCTGGCATGCTGCGGTTCATGGGGTCGCAAAGAGTTGGACATAACTGAGCGACTGAACTGAACTGAAATGAACTGTTCATGGCGTTCTCAAGGAAAGAATACTGAAGTAGTTTGCCTTTCCCTTCTCCAGTGTACAATGTTTTGTCAGAAATCTCCACTGTGACCCGTTTGTTTGGGTGGCTGTATATGTCATGGCTCATAGTTGAGTTAGACAAAGCTCTGGGCAAGCCACTCCAGTGTTCTTGCCTGGAGAATCCCAGGGACGGGGGAGCCTGGTGGGCTTCCGTCTATGGGGTCACACAGAGTCGGACACGACTGAAGTGACTTAGCAGCAGCAGCAGCAGCATGGTCTGTGTGATTAGATTGGATAGTTTTCTGTGATTGTGGTTTTCAGTCTGTATGTCCTCTGATCAAGATGGATAAGAGACTTAAGGAAGCTTCCTGCTGGGAGAGACTGACTGAGGGAGCAAGTGGGTCTTGTCTGATGTTGCCATGCTCATTAAATCTTTAATTTTCTGTCTATGGGTGGGGCTGTGTTCCCTCCCTTTTATTTGACCCGGGGCCAAAGTATGGTGGAGGTAGTGAAGATAATGGTGCATCCTTCAATAGGTCCTATGCAGGCACTGCTGTACTCAGTGCCCCAATCCTGCAACAGGCTACCGCCAACCCACACCTCCGCCAGAGACTCCTGGAAATTCACAGGAAATTCTGGGTCAGTCGCTTGCGGGGTCAGTGCTCCTTTTTCCTGGGTCCTGGTGTGCACAAGCTTCTGTTTGTGCCTCCAATAGTCTGTTTCCTAGTCCTGTGTAAGTTCTGGGGGCTCTATGATGGGTTTAAGGGTGACCTCCTCCAAGAGGGCTAATGCCATTCCCAGGCCTGCTGCACCCAGAGCCCACTGCTGACCTGTACCTCCTCAGAAGACACTCGAATACTGCTCTGTCTCAGTCTCTGTGGCGTCTCTGGGTCCTCGTGCACACAAGGAATGTTTGAGCTCTCTGAGTGTCTCTGGCAGGTATGGGGTTTGACTCTACAGGTGCCCAGTATGCTACTGGAGATCAGTGGAGAAGTAACTCTAGAAGGAATAAAGGGATGGAGCAAAAGCAAAACCAATACCCAGTTGTGGATGTGACTGGTGATAGAATCAAGGTCTGGTGCTGTAAAGAGCGATATTGCATAGGAACCTGGAATGTTAGGTCCATGAATCAAGGCAAATTGGAAGTGGTCAAACAGGAGATGGCAAGAGTGAACATCGACATTCTAGGAATCAGTGAATTAAAATGGACTAGAATGGGTGAATTTAACTCAGATGACCATTATATCTACTACTGTGGGCAGGAACCCCATAGAAGAAATGGAGTAGCCATCATGGTCAACAAAAGAGTCTGAAATGCAGTACTTGGATGCAATCTTAAAAACGATAGAATGATTTCTGTTCGTTTTTAAGGCAAACCATTCAATATTACAGTAATCCAGGCCTCTGCCACAACCAGTAACGCTGAAGAAGCCGAAGTTGAACGGTTCTATGAAGACCTACAAGACCTTTTAGAACTAACACCCAAAAAAGATGTCCTTTTCATTATAGGGGACTGTAATGCAAAAGTAGGAAGTCAAGAAACACCTGGAGTAACAGGCAGATTTGGCCTTGGAACATGGAATGAAGCAGGGCAAAGGCTAATAGAGTTTTCTCAAGAGAAGGCACTGGTCATAGGAAACACCCTCTTTCAACAACACAAGAGAAGACTCTACACATGGACATCACCAGATGGTCAACACCGAAATCAGATTGATTATATTCTATGCAGCCAAAGATGGAGAAGCTCTATACAGTTAGCAAAAACAAGACCAGGAGCTGACTGTGGCTCAGATCATGAACTCCTTATTGCCAAATTCAGACTTAAATTGAAGAAAGTAGGGAAAACTACTAGACCATTCAGATATGACCTAAATCAAATCTTTTATGATTATACAGTGGAAGTGAGAAATAGATTTAAGGGACTAGATCTGATAGATAGAGTGCCTGATGAACTCTGGATGGAGGTTCGTGACATTTTACAGGAGACAGGGACCAAAACCATCCCCATGGAAAAGAAATGCAAAAAAGCAAAATGGCTGTCTGAGGAGGCCTTACAAATAGCTGTGAAAAGAAGAGAAGCGAAAAGCAAAGGAGAAAAGGAATGATATAAGCATCTGAATGCAGAGTTCCAAAGAATAGCAAGGAGAGATAAGAAAGCCTTCCTCAGCGATCAATGCAAAGAAATAGAGGAAAACAACAGAATAGGAAAAACGAGAGATCTCTTCAAGAAAATTAGAGATTCCAAGGGAACATTTCATGCAAAGATGGGCTCGATAAAGGACAGAAATGGGATGGACCTAACAGAAGCAGAAGATATTAAGAAGAGGAGGCAAGAACACACAGAAGAACTGTACAAAAAAGATCTTCACGACTAAGATAGTCACGATAACGTGATCACTAACCTAGAGCCAGACATCTTGGAATGTGAAGTCAGGTGGGCCTTAGAGAGCATCACTACGAACAAAACTAGTGGAGGTGATGGAATTCCAGTTGAGCTATTTCAAATCTTGAAAGATGATGCTGTGAAAGTGCTGCACTCAATATGCCAGCAAATTTGGAAAACTCAGCAGTGGCCACAGGACTGGAAAAGGTCAGTCTTCATTCCAATCCCAAAGAAAGGCAATGCCAAAGAATGCTCAAACTACTGCACAAGTACACTCATCTCACACGCTAGTAAAGTCATGCTCAAAATTCTCCAAGCCAGGCTTCAGGAATATGTGAAGCGTGAACTCCCAGCTGTTCAAGCAGGTTTTAGAAAAGGCAGAGGCACCAGAGATCAAATTGCCAACATCTGCTGGATCACGGAGAAAGCAAGAGAGTTTCAGAAAAACATCTATTTCTGCTTCATTGACTATGCCAAAGCCTTTGACTGTGTGGATCACAATAAACTGTGGAACATTCTGAAAGAGACGGGAATACCAGACCACCTGACCTGCCTCTTGAGAAACCTGTATGCAGGTCAGGAAGCAACACTTAGAACTGGCCATGGAACAACAGACTGGTTCCAAATAGGAAAAGGAGTATGTCGAGGCTGTATATTGTCACCTTGCTTATTTAACTTATATGCAGAGTACATCATGAGAAATACTGGGCTGGATGAAGCAGAAGCTGGAATCAAGATTGCTGGGAGAAATATCAATAACCTCAGATATGCAGATGACACTACCCTTATGGCAGAAAGTGAAGAGGACCTCAAAAGCCTCTTGATGAAAGTGAAAGAGGAGAGTGAAAAGGTTGGCTTGAAGCTCAACATTCAGAAAACAAAGATCATGCCATCTGATCCCATCACTTCATGGGAAATAAATGGAAAAACAGTGGAAACAGTGTCAGACTTCATTTTTTTGGGCTCCAAAATCACTGCAGATGCTGAATGCAGCCATGAAATTAAAAGACACTTACTCCTTGGAAGGAAAGTTATGAGCAATCTTGATAGTATATTAAAAAGCAGAGACATTACTTTGCCAATCAAGGTCCATCTAGTCAAGGCTATGGTTTTTCCCGTGGTCATGTATGGATGTGAGAGTTGGACTGTGAAGAAAGCGGATCGCCGAAGAATTGATGCTTTTGAACTGTGATGTTGGAGAAGACTCTTGAGAGTCCCTTGGACTGCAAGCAGATCCAACCAGTCCATTCTAAAGGAGATCGATCCTGGGTGTTCATTGGAAGGACTGATGCTAAAACTGAAACTCCAAAACTTTGACGCAACGAGTTGACTCACTGGAAATGACTCTGATGCTGGGAAATGTTGGGGGCGGGAGGAGAAGGGGATGACAGAGAATGAGATGGCTAGATGGCATCACCGACTCTGTGGACATGAGTTTGAGTGTACTCCGGTAATTGGTGATGGACAGGGAGGCCTGGCATGCTGTGATTCATGGGGTCGCGGAGAGTCGGACACGACTGAGCGACTGAACTGAACTGAACTGAACCGTCTTTCTAGGGCTGCTCCTTTGCCCTTGGGAATGGGGTGCATGCTCAACGTTGCTCTAGCACTGTGCAGCCGCTGCACCAGTGGTACACAGCTGCTGTTCCATCGCTGGAGGGGCTAATTACAAGCACTGAAATTGAAGCTGTGATCAAATATCTCCCCCAAAACAAAAACCCAGGACCAAATGGCTTCACAGGAGAATTCTATCAAATGTTTGCTGCTGCTACTGCTGTTGCCCTTCCTTCTGAAACTCTTTGAAAAAATTTAAGAGGAAGGAACACTTCTAAACTCATTCTATGAGGCCACCTTCACCCTGATACCAAAACCAAAGAGAACACAAAAAAAGAAAACTATAGGCCAATATCACTGATGAACAAAGATTCAAAAAATACCAACAAAATTTTATCAAACAGAACTCACCAATATATCAAAAAGCTCGTACACCATGATCAAGTTGGATTTTTTCCAGGATTGCAGGGATTCTTCAATATTCACAAATCAATCAATGTGATATACCATAATAACAAATTGAAAGATAAAATCCATATGATAATCTCAATACATGCAGAAAAAACCTTTAACAAAATTCAGCACCCATTTATGATTAAAACTCTTCAAAAACTGGGCATAGAAGGAACCTGCCTCATCATAGTAAAGGCCATATTTGTAAGCCTACAGGAAACATTATTCTCAATGGTGAAAAACTTAAAGCATTCCCCCTAAGATTAGGGGGAATTAAGATTAGGAACAAGGGTGTTCACTTTCACCAGTATTGTTCAACATAGTTCTGGAAGTCCTAGCTACAGCAATCAGAGAAGGAAAATAAATAAAAGGACTCCAGATCAGAAAGGAAGTAAAGGTCTCACTGTTTACAGATGACATGATACTATACACAGAAAACCCTAAATATAGTATAAGAAAATTACTAGAGCTAATCAATGAATTTAGCAAAGTTACAGGATACAAAATCAATACACAGAAATCACTTGCATTTCTATATACTAACAATGAAAAATCAGAAAGAGAAATTAAGGAATCAATTCCATTCACCATTCCAACAAAAAGAAGTAAATATCTAGGAGTAAACTTACCTAAGGAGACAAAAGAACTGTACACAGAAAATTGTAAGACTCTGATGAAAGAAATTAAAGAAACCATAAACGGAGAGAGAGAGATTCCATGTTCCTGTGCAGGAAGAATCAATATTGTGAAAATGACTAGACTACCAAATGCAATCTATTAATTCAATACGATCCCTATCAAATTACCAATGGCATTTTTCACAGAACTAGAGCAAAAAATTTCACAGTTCATCAGTTCAGTTCAGTTCAGTTGCTCAGTTGTGTCCAACTCTTTGCGACCGCATGAATCACAGCACGCCAGGCCTCTCTGTCCATCACCAACACCCGGAGTTCACTCAAACTCATGTCCATCGAGTCAGTGATGCCATCCAGCCATCTCATTCTCTGTTGTCCCCGTCTCCTCCCACCCTCAATCCCTCCTAGCATCAGACTCTTTTCCAGTGAGTCAACTCGTCACATGAGGTAGCCAAAGTATTGGAGTTTCAGCTTTAGCATCAGTCCTTCCAATGAACACCCAGGATTGATCTCCTCTAGAATGCACTGGTTGGACCTCCTTGCAGTCCAAGGGACTCTCAAGAGTCTTCTCCAGCACCACAGTTCAAAAGCATCAATTCTTCGGCGATCAGCTTTTTTCACAGTCCAACTCTCACATCCATACATGACCACGGGAAAAACCATAGCGGTGACTAGACGGACCTTGGTTGGCAAAGTAATGTCTCTGCTTTTTAATATGCTATCTAGGTTGTCTTTGCTCCATTGTATATTCTTGCCTCCTTTGTCGAAAATAAGATACCCATAGGTACACGGGTTTATTTCTGGGATTTCTATCTTTTTCCATTGGTCTATATTTCTGTTTTTGTGCTACTAACATACTGTCTTGATGACTCTGATGTTGGGAAGGATTGGGGGCAGGAGTAGAAGGGGACGACAAAGAATGAGATGGCTGGATGGCATCCCCGACTCGATGGACATGAGTTTGAGTGAACTCCGGGAGTTGATGATGGACAGGGAGGCCTGGTGTGCTGTGATTCATGGGGTCACAAAGAGTCGGACACAACTGAGCGACTGAACTGAACTGATGGCTGATTCATGTTGAGGTTTGACAGAAAACAACAAAATTCTGTAAAGCAATTATCCTTCAATAAAAAGGAAAGAAAAAATGTGTGAGGCTCTTTAAAAAATCATGGCCAAAGAAGGTTACTCTGATCAGGGAACGTTTTAGCAGAGGCTTAAATGAGAAAAAAGAGATAGCTATCATCTCTCTATGAAAAGAGACTTGAAGACAAGTGCAAAAGTCATGAAGCAAGGGAACATTTAACTTTTTGGATTAGCAAGAGTGTCACTATGTCTGGAACAGATTGAATGACTGTACAGGTAATACAAGATCAAATCACAGAGAAACCTGATCATGAAAGTCCTTATAGGCTGTGGTAAGGATTTGGAATATTACTTTGTATGAGATGGGAAACAACTGAAATGTTCTGGGAAAAAAGAATGACATAATCAGACTTTATTTTAAAACTATTACTCTGATTTCCATGTAGATATAGGCAACAAAAGGACATGGTATAGGAAGAAAGGCAAACATCTTAGAGGTGAGAGATAAGTGGTCAAATGTTCAGTGGGTAAGCACTGGTGAGATTTTAGACACATTTTGAATCTGAGTCATCAGAATTTGTTAATAAATTGTATGTGTGATATTAAAACAAAGAACAGTGTGATAGATTATCCCTTTCTCTAAGATTGTCTACATTTTCCTATTTTTACCTCTTTTGCTATCTTCCTGATTTTGCAAATAGTAGGCATCATTATGTAGCGATTAATGGAGTCTTCTCTGTTCATGCACATCCCAGGTGTCTCTTTCTCCTCTCATAAAGACACAGGTCATCTGGGGTTAGAACCCCGTACCCTTCACTGCCCCCAGCAGGGTATCCCTTTGAAGATCTCATCTCCAAATATGGTTACATTCTGATGTACTGGGAGTTGAAATTCCAGCCTGAAAATTTTCAAGGGACACAATTCAGTCCATAACAGACAGACTGAAGACTGTTACATTAAATCTTTCCCTGACTCAAGGGAAAGAAAAATAAATTGCACCTCGTGTTGGGGAATGACAATTTGGAGCAATTTATAATGTACCATATAAATATGATATTCCTTTATTAATCTAGTTTCCAACGCTACTAAATTCTGGATCATTTGTGGGGGAGTTTTGATTTGAGAGAATGAAATAGGAAATAAGAGATTTTCCTTAAATGTTTCCCTATATTCTTCAGTGCACTCATTTGAGTGTATTGTCCAATGCTATTTTAATTTCTATTATATTTGAAAACTTCATTTAATTGTCATCATATTTGAATTAACTTACAGTCCTTAAAATCTTGTTGTTAAGAATATTAAAGAATTATGGCTATAAAAGTATTTTACTTAAAGTATTAATTATAAACACTGAGAGTAAAATTGAAATGCTAAATTATTTCAGTCATGTCTGACTCTTTGCAACCTATGGACTGTAGCCTGCCAGGCTCCCCCGTCCATGGGATTTTCCAGGCAAAAATACTGAAGTGGGTTGCCACTCACTTCTCCGGGGAACTTCCTGATCCAGGGATTGAACCCTTCTCTTATGTCTCCTGCATTGGCAGGTGGGTTCTTTACCACTGGCACCACCTGAGAATCCCAAAATTGAAATAACAACTACCAAACAATACTTTCTATATTAAATTTGTATAGTATTATTTTATGTCAACTTTTTCCTTCTGGTTTTGTCAAGATAAATTTTAAATAAATGTTCAGTTCAGTTCAGTTCAGTTGCTCAGTCGTGTCCGACTCTTTGCGCCCCCATGAATCACAGCACGCCAGGCCTCCCTGTCTCTCACCAACTCCCGGAGTTCACCCAAACTTATCTCCACCGAGTCAGTGATGCCATCCAGCCATCTCATTCTCTGTCGTCCCCTTCTCCTCCTGCCCCCAATCCCTCCTGGCATCAGAGTCTTTTCCAGTGAGTCAACTCTTCGCATGAAGTGGCCAAAGTATTGCAGTTTCAGCTTTAGCATCAGTCCTTCCAATGAACCCAGGACTGATCTCCTTTAGAATGGACTGGTTGGATCTCCTTTCAGTCCAAGGGACTCTCAAGAGTCTTCTCCAACACCACAGTTCAAAAACATCAATTATTCGATGATCAGCTTTTTTCACAGTCCAACTCTCACATCCATACATGACCATGGGAAAAACCATAGCGGTGACTAGACGGACCTTGGTTGGCAAATTAATATCTTTGCCTTTTAATATGCTATCTAGGTTGGTCATAACTTTCCTTCCAAGGAGTAAGCATCTTTTAATTTCATGAAATAAATGTTATTTTATTGTTATTTTTGTTATTCAGTCACTAAGTCCTGTCTGTCTCTTTGTGAGACATAGAACTTGTCAGTATTAATACAAGCTAAAAATAATAGCATACGCCATCCCATCAGAACCCCATCTTGCACATTCTTTCTTAAATTCACATTGCATTGAGTTTCTTCATTTTTGCATAGGTTGCTGCCTTAGATTTCTCCTAATGTTTTTGAGTTCTTCAGAATAGGAGGAAAGAATTCAGGTACAGAATGTGAAACAGTCTTGACTTTTATGTACATAAAAAGGAGGATATTGAATTATTGTTGGCAAAATCCTAAAGCCAATAAAAGCCTTCAAATTTGGGGGGGAAAATCTTTATGCTTTTCTTGAAAAACAAAGAAGAATTTTAAGAAATTGAGTCACTATGACCTCAACCTTGCTTTGGGGATCCATTTCAGAGTAGATTGCCATCACTGAAATAGTTGTTCTCAGTGCCAACAAGATATTTGGAAACAGTTGACCTCAATAGTGTGCTCTGTTCCTTAATACCCATTGGTTCCAAGTGTCTAGAAACCTTGGTTTGAGGTAATAGGTGGCAGCCATTGCTCTGCACACCAATATTAATAAGCTCTCTTTTAAAATGTAATGCAGATGCCAGATACTGGAACTGGCTGGGGATTAATACTATATTTAAGATGATATCATTATTAATGATAATTTAATTGGTCTCATGTATAGTACATCTAGTGCTTATTTCTTATCTTTGCATTACCATTCCATATACACTGTGGAGGGCTTCACAGGTGGCACAGTGATAAAGAACCTGCCGTCCACTGCAAGAGACATAAGAAACTGTGTTAGATGTCTGGGTCGGGAAGATCCCCTAGGAAAGGAAATGGCCACCCACTCCAGTATTCTTGCCTGGAAAATTCCACGGACAGAGGAACTTGGAAGGCTATGGTTCATGGGATTCTCAGAGAGTCAGGTACACCTGAGCGCACGCATGCATGCATGTGGATCATATGCACTTATTCTTTTATTTTATTTTAAAATATAACCTCTTGCATTATTGAGCTTATATGTAAGTAAAAAGTATTACTCCAACATATTTTTTTAAAGTAAGAAATTGGTAATTAAGATAAGATTCAAACATTGTAATCCATTATTAGCATGGCTGTCTGTGATGGACCATGAATATGAGATGATATCAAAGGTGTACTCAGTGTGAGTTTAGTTTATCCGGCAATGGCTTCCATCTGTTCTATTTTGGAACCATCTATAAAATAACAAATGGATTGTGGAAGGTGAATCGTATCAGAGTAAAATAAAATGTGCAGGGCATTAAGTACAGTTTATTCTACCATGCCTATGTGTGTGCTCAGGTGCTAAGTCGTGTGTGACTCTGCGACCCCATGGATGGTAACCCACTAGTTACAGTCTGGCTCTTCTTTCCACGGAATTTGCCAGGCAAGAATACTGGAGTGGGTTGTCATTTCCTTCTCCAAGGCATCTTCCTGACCCAGGCATTGAACCTGCTTCTCTTGCATTTCATGCATTGGCAGATGGATTCTTTGTGCCGTGGGAAGGCCAATGCTACCATACATCAAATAACCCAGAAATTATTGTATTTGGTTAACTATATAAAGTTAAGGAATATTAGACCTACAATGTTTTATTAAGACATTTGGCATCCTTTGTTTTTATTATACTATATGGGTGTATTAAATGGGTGTACTAACAAATGCAATACAATCAAATAAGCAAATATTCTGGGTAAAATAAGCAAATATTCTGTTCTGAGATTTTTTATTTCACAAATTTAGCATTTCTTCCATGCACTTTTCATGTGCATGTAGATAATTTGTCAGAGATTTTATTATCTATAGTAACTCTGATGAGCAAAACTGTCATATTAATGATACAACATAAATGTTGGCTAGTAATTATGAAAAATCAGATAATTTTAGTTACCCTTGTCTAATGTAAAATAGACGAATTGACTCACTGGAAAAGAATCTGATGCTAGGAGGAATTGGGGGTGGGAGGAGACGGGGACAACAGAGAATGAGATGGCTGAATGGCATCACCGACTCGATGGACATGAGTTTGAGTGAACTCCGGGAGTTGGTGATGGACAGGGAGGCCTGGCGTGCTGTGATTCATGGGGTCGCAAAGAGTCGGACATGACTGAGCAACTGAACTGAACTGAACTGAACGCTTAATAGTGTAGAGAAATGTATGAACATCACCATTTATTTATTTTTGTTTTATTTTTTAATTAATTAATTTTTTATTGAAGCATAGTTGTTACAATGTTGTGTTATTTTCTGCTGCACAGCAATGTGAACCAATTATATATATATATATATATATATACCCACTCTTTTTAAGATTTCCTTCTCATTTAAGTCAGCACAGAGTAGAGTTCCCTGTGTTATGTATGGTAGGTTCTTATTAATTATTTATTATATATATATATATATATATATACGCATTAGTGTATATGTGTCAATCCCAATGTCCCAATTCATCCCAACTCCATTCCCCTCTTATTAACCATAAGTTTGTTTTCTAATCTTTGACTATATTTCTGCATTGCAAATTAGTTCATTTGAATCACGTATCTAGATTCCACATATAAGCGATATATGATATTTGCCTTTCTCTTTTTGACTTCACTGTGTGACTTACTTCACAGTCTCTAGGTCCATCCAAGTTGGTACAAATGACATTAATTTGCCCCTTCTCATGGCTGAGTAGTATTCCATTGTATATATGTACCAGATATTCTTTATCCATTCTCTGTCGATGGACATTTAGGTTGCTTCCTGGTTCTGGCTATTGTAAATAGTGCTGCAATAAACGTCGAGGTGCATGCATCCTCTCGAATTATGTTTTTTCCAGATATATGCCCAGGAATGGGATTGCTGGATCACATGTTATGTCTATTTTTAATTGTTAAGAAATATCTGTACTGTTCTCCTCAGTGGCTGGAACAATTTACATTCCCACAAACAGTGTAGAAGGGTTCCCTTTTCTCCACACCCTCTTCAGCATTTATTGTTTGCAGTTTCTTTGATGATGGCCATTCTGACCAGTGTGAGGTGATGCCTTATTGTAGTTTTGATTTGCATTTCTCTAATAATTAGTGATGGTGAGCATCTTGTCATGTGTTTTGCTTAAAATGCATTCCAGAAGAGATCAGGAAATGTGCAGTGTGTTTTGCAGATGCTTAACTTTTTCCCATCTTGCATAGTGACTGATACATAGCACAAGAAATTGGAAGGTAAACAATTGCTAGATGAATATTAGAGACTAATCAATAGCTAAATAGCAATAGTTGTGAAGATAGATGTAATTTGAATGTTCTGAGTAATTACTAATGTCAGATTCTCAGCTAAGGAAATACTGTTTTCTTTTGAGTTCTTGCATTATACTATCAGTTGTCAGCTTCTGTCTATACATAATCTTTTACTGCAATAAATCTGGTAAGAAACTCATCTCAGGAGATGTGACAAATATTGATAGTATTGACTAAACCTGTTTTATTAGAATCTTATTCATGTTTCTCTTATTAAGAATAAAAATTTATTTAGAGTAATTAGGCTCTGCTTAATGAGAAAATCTTTGGCAGTAGCATTTGCGCTGAAAGTTTTTAAAAAGCTGTGCAGAATTGTCAAAGCATAATTAAAGGTAGAAGAATTAAGCTCACTTTTCTCCCATAAGTATCTTTGCCAGGCAATAGAGCCAAATTGGAAAATGGAGCCGTGCTGGTTGCTATACTATGTTAAAGAAAGATGGGTCATAACTTCTGGTAATAATTCCCACTGTGATAAAGTTGACAGTGGTCTGTCTTCTTTCGAACATTAGCTGTTTCTGTCCTCTTCTATCTTGTTCTTTTCTGTGGCCCTTAGTTACTTAGTGATGATAGTTTTCTTATTGTCATTTCTCACTATTTCTGCTTTTTTTCTTGAATGTGGTGAGTCATTCACAACAATCAACAAACATTTATTGAGTTTTTACTATGTGTAAGATCTTATATAAAGGTACAGGGGCAGAAATATTTTATTCAAACTGTATAAAGCTATAGCATATCATCTTGCTGGTTGTATTTGAACATGGCCTAGAAAAGTGTAAAGTATTTCAAAAGTGCAGAGATAGGGTTGAGGAAAAGGAAGTGTCATGAGCCAAGGGAGAAGTTAGAGGCAAGGTCTCAAGCTAGAACACAAAGGTCTAGAAATCATAAGTGTTCAGTTGCGTGTTGCCCATGTGGTAAGGAAGAAGATTGATGCAGAAGACTTCACATGCTTTGTATAGAACTTAGACGATCTTCTGCAAACAGAAAGGCACAGGGAGCAAGCAAGAGTTGTATCTTTATCTGTTCAGGCTGCTCTAAGAAAGTATCATAAACTTGGAGTATATAAATGATAGTTCTAGGGGCTGGGAGGTCCAAGATCAAAACCAGTGTCTGGTGAGGGCTCATTTCCTAGACAGCTTCTTTTAGTCTTCTATTAGCTCATATAGTAAAATTAGCAAGGGAGCTGTCTGGGGCCTCTTTTACAAAGGCACTCATCCCATGCCTGATGGTTCATGCCTTACTCGCCTCCCAAAGGCCCCACGTCCTAATATTATCACCTTGACATGTTAAGATTTCAACATATAAATTTCAGGAAACACAAATATTCATACTATAGCAAGTTGGGCAAATTTTAAGGTGCAAAATTAAGAAAATGTTATAATTCTTCTTGAGCCCAATTTCCACAGAATGGGTTCTGAACTTTATTCAAAATTTGTCAATTCCTAGAAAATCAAATGGTGCTAATCAAATACAAATTATAAGAAATAAGAATTTTTATATCATCCACTATTGTCGATTGCCTGCATGTCTACATGCAGACGTAGGTATGTTCATCAAATAGGATGGACACTGCCTAAGTAAGTAAATGTTAGTTTCTCTGTCACATATGACTATTTGCAATCCCATGTACTATAGCCTGCCAGGCTCTGCTGTCCATGAAATTCTCCTGACAAGAATACTGGCTTGAATAGCCATTCCCTTCTCTAGAGTATCTTCCCGACCAAGGGATCGGACCTCGGTCTCCTGCATTGCAGGTAGAGTCTTTACTATATGAACCACCAGGGAAGCCTGTATCTATATTGAAATAATAAAGTTTACAGATAGTATAGGCTTTTATAAATATATACTAAAATTTCTGTAAATTCATATCTATCTAATTGTAATATCTTAAAAAGTTGTAGTTAGTGTGTTAACTTCAGTGTTACTTCACTGAGCTAGTATGTTAATTAGTGTGTCACTTCAGTATGTTAGTTTCATTTTATTTCTATAACAAACTACCACAAATTTGATTCCTTAAAGCAATTCTCATTTAGTTTCATATAGTTCTGAAAGTCAGAACTGAAAATTAGATGTCTCTGGACTGCAGTCAATTGGCAGGTCTGAGTTCTTACTGGAGACTCTAGGAGATAATCCATTTACTTACGTGTTAGAACTACAAAAACTTGCCTGCATCCCTGGGCTCTTTTCTTCTTTCCATCATTAGAACCAGCAATGACCTATCAACCCTTTCTTAGGCTTCATCACTCTGATTCTGACTCTTCTACTTCTCCCTATGATATTTCAGGACACTTATAATTTCACTAAGTCCGCAAGATGACCCGGGAAAATCTGGGTCAGGTGGTTTTAAAAATTTTAAAGTCAGGTGATTAACTACCATACTTTCATCTTCAGCCTTAATCCTCCTTTGCCACAGACATCACTGGAGAAAGAAAAGGGGCATTATTCTTCATATCACAGTTAGTAATGGCACATGAGTAAGATATCGGTCTTATTCCTAACAGAGGGATCTTTTTCTTCATAATCATTGAGGTGATTATATAAATAATTAGAATGCACATTACTCTTCTTTTTCTCTGAATTCTTAATGACTGTTATTTGAATACACAGTGAGGGATAGCAACATGGAACAACAGACGGGTTCCAAATCGGGAAAGAAGTATACGTCAAGGCTGTATATTGTCACCATGCTTATTTAACTTATTGCAGAGTACATCATCAGAAACACTGGGCTGGGTGAAGCACAAGCTGGAATCAAGATTGCCAGGAGAAATATCAATAACCTCAGATATGCAGATGACACCACCCTTATGGCAGAAAGTGAAGAGCAACTAAAGAGCCTTTTGATGAAAGTAAAAGAGGATAGTGAAAAAGTTGGCTTAAAGCTCAACATTCAGAAAACGAAGATCATGGCATCTGGTCCCATCACTTCATGGGAAATAGATGGGGAAACAGTGAAAACAGTGGCAGATTTTATTTTGGGGGGCTCCAAAATCACTGCAGATGGTGATTGCACCCATGAAATTAAAAGACACTTACTCCTTGGAAGAAAAGTTATGACCAACATAGATAGCATATTAAAAAGCAGAGACATTACTTTGCCAACAAAGTCCATCTAGTCAAAGCTATGGTTTTCCCAGTAGTCATGTATGGATGTGAGAGTTAGACTATAAAGAAAGCTAAGCATGGAAAAATTCATGCTTTAGAGCTGTGATATTGGAGAAGACTCTTGAGAGTCCCTTGGACTGCAAGGAGATCCAACCAATCCATCCTTAAGGAAATCAGTCCTGAATATTCATTGGAAGGACTGATGCTGAAGCTAAATCTCCAATATTTTGGTCACTTGATGTGAATAACTGAGTCATTTGAAAAGACCCTGATGCTGGGAAAGATTGAGGTGGGAGGAGAAGGGGACAACGGAGGATAAGATGGTTCGATGGCATCACAGACTCAATGGATATGAGTTTGAGTAAACTCCCAGAGTTGGGAAAGGACAGGGAGGCCTGGCGTGCTGCAGTCCATGGGGTTGCAAAGAGTCAGACATGACTAAGCGACTGAACTGAATTGAAAGGATAGCCATTGTGGTGAATTATAAAAACTATTCCTTTATCTTTAGTTTTCTTTTTGGCAAACTTTTAATCTTTACTTAATGCCCAATTAAATGCTACCCCAACTGGAAAATTCTTCTCCAAAGGCCCCACTATAATTTAATCCCAATTCTAATATAGAACTATAAAATTATAAATATGTATATTTACAGTATTCTCCAATAGATACAGATTTTCATAAATACACACACACACACACACACATATATAAAACATAGCAGTGGCCACAGGAATGGGAAAGGTCAGTTTTCCTCCCAATCCCAAAGAATGTTCAAATTACCATACAATTCCAATAATTTCGCATGCTAGCAAGGTAATTCTCAAAATCCTTCAAGCTAGGCTTCAGCACGTGAACCACAAATTTCCAGATGTGCACTGGATTTAGAAAAGGCAGAGGAACCAGAGATCAAATTGTCAACATACGCTGGATCATAGAAAAAGCAAGGGAATTAAAAAAAAAAAATAACACTTCATTTCACTGACTATGCTAAAGACTTTGATTGTGTTCACAACAAACTGTGGAATATTCTTAAAGAGATGGCAATACCAGACCAACATTACCTATATCCTGTGAAACCTGTATATAGGACAACAAGCACCAGTTAGAACCGGACATGGAATAATGGACTGGTTCAAAATTGGGGAAGGAGTACATCAAGGATGTATATTGTCACCCTGCTTTTTTAACTCATATGCAGAGTACATCATTTAAAATGAAGGGCTGGATGAAGCACAAGCTGGAATCAAGATTGCTGGGAGAAGTATCAACAATCTCAGATATGCAGATGATATCACTTTAATAATAGAAAGTTAAGAGGAAATAAAGAGCCTCTTGATAAAGGTAAAAGAGGAGATTGAATAGTCTGGCTTAAAACTCAACATTCAAAAAGTGAAGCTCGTGGCATCTGGTCCTATAGCAAATAAATGGGAAAAAAGTGGAAACAGTCAGATTTCATTTTCCTGGGCTCCAAAATCAATGTAGACGGTGACTGCAGCCACAAAATTAAAAGATGCTTGCTCCTTGGAAGAATACCTGTGACAAACATAGACAGTGTATTAAAAATCAGAGATATCAGTTTGCCAACAAAGGTCCATACAGCCAAAACTATGTTTTTTATCCAGTAGTCCTATATGGATGTGTCGGTTGGAGCATAAAGAAGGCTGAGCACAGAAGAATTGATGCTTTTGAACTGTGATGTTGGAGAAGACTCTTGAGAGTCCCTTGAACAGCAGTAGATCCTAAAGGAAATCGACCCTGAATATTCATTGGAAGGAGTGATGCTGAAACTGAAGTTTTAGTACTTTGTCCACCTGATGCGAAGAGCTAACTCATTGGAAAAGACCCTGATGCTGGCAAAATTGAGTACAAGAGAAGGGGACACCATAAGATGGTTGGATCACATCACTGACTCAATGAACATGAGTTTGAGCAAACTCAGGGAGATAGTGTAGGACAGGGAAGCCTAGCGTGCTGCAGTCCTTGCAGTCACAAAGAGTCAGACACGACTTAGCGACTGAATAACAACAACATGCCTATTTAATATATACATGTATATACTTAATTGTATTTATTTATTTTGACTGTGCCATATCTTTGTTACTGTGTGGGCTTTTCTCTAGTTGCAGTGAATAGGGGCTTCTCTCTAATTGAAGTGCATGGATTTCTTATTGCTTTGGCTTCTGTTGTTGCAGGACTCTGGGTGTGCAGGCTTCAACAGTTGCTGCTCCTAGGCTTTAGAGCACAGGCTCAATAGTTGTGGCACAGGGTCTTAATTGCTCCATGGGGACTTTGTTGCTCTGGGGCATGTGGGATCTTTCTGGGTCCAGGATCAAACCTGGGTATCCTGCATTGGCAGGCAGATACTTTACCACCTGGGAAGCCCATTCATAGATTTATATGCTTTATATTCCTTACTTCAATGCGTAGTATAGAATTAGTATATAATATACTAACAGTAGATGAATGAGTGAATTATGGAATGAATAAATGATGAAAAAAGTCACCTAAGACCTAATTTCTTTCCTACTGTTTAATCCTATTGAAATTGAAAGTCATTTTATTAAATTAACCATTGATAAGCTGATGTACATAACAAAGCCTATCAAGCTGTACAAGTGGCCTGCCAAATTTTCTGTAGCTTCTCCATTTTTCCCCTACAACTCTAAACATAGCTGGACCAATCCAGGGTAGAAATTTTCTGTTTGAGACTAACTCGGTGCTAGGGAATTCAGCATTTAACTGTTCTTGTTATTTGTCAGGATCTCATTTTGTATTTTGAAATTGTGGCTTCTGCTTAGCTGGTATTTATGTGATAACCATTGCCTAAGAGATAACAGCATTCCTGCCAACTGTTATTTGGATCTATAAATATTACCTTTCCTGTGATTATTCTGTTGCCAAATTCTATATACATTTCCAGTTTCTCCAGATTGAAAATACTGAAAGCTGTCTAATTCTTTTAAGTATTAATCTTCAATACAAACAATGTATTATCTCATTTTACAGGTAAGGGTATTGAAGCTTAGTGCAGTTAAGAACCTCACTAGAGGTCACATTGCTGGTTAATGGCTCAGCTTGAATTTGAGCTTGGGTTTCTAAAATTCTAAAGAATGTAGCCTTTACTACACAAAGTCTGCAGTGTTTTTCTCTTAATCATGATAGCTGTTCATTGGTTTTATATAACTGAAGGGAAAAAAATACTAATAGAGGTAGAGATAGAAGAGGAGACAAATGAGAAGTGAAAAGAGGAAAAGAGAAGAAGAAAATAAATAATAAGCATCCCTTCATTCTGAGGCTTGAATTTTATTGGGATCATAATCCTGCTCAGATTACATATTTAATTTACTAACACACCTACTAATTTTGAGCCAGCTTTGCAATCCTAGAATAAAAGCCATATGTAATATTGTTCATTTTTCATAAACACAAAGAATATAATTTTCTTTAGCTACTTTAAACAGCAGGAATTTTGCGATTTAGTTGATAAGTCGTGTCCAACTCTTGCGACACCATGGACTGTAGCCCGAGAGGCTCCATGTTCATAGCATTTTTCCAGGCAAGAATACTGGAGTGGGTTGCCATTTCCTGTTTGGAGAAGGAATTTTAAAATAGTATATTTGACAATCTTCACGAAAAGATGTCCTTTTCATTTTAGGAGACTGGAATGCAAACGTAGGAAGTAAAGAGATACCTGGAGTAACAGGCAAATTTCGCCTTGGAGTAAAAAATGAAGCTGGGCAAAGGCTAACAGAGTTTTTCCAAGAGAACACACCGGTCATAGCAAACTTGCTTCCAAGAACACAAGAGAAGACTCTGCACATGGACATCACCAAATGGTCAATACCAAAATCAGATTGTTTATATACTTTGCAGCCAAAGATGGAGAAGCTCTATACAGTCAGCAAAACCAAGACCAGGAGCTAACTGTGGCTCAGATAATGAACTCCTTACTGCCAAATTCAGACTTAAATTGAAGAAAATAGGGAAAACCACTATACTATTCAAGTATGATTTAAATAAAATCCTTTATGATTTTACAGTGGAAGTGAGAAATATATTCAAGGGATTAGATCTGATAGAGTGCCTGAAGAACTATGGATGGAGGTTTGTGACGTTGTACAGGAGGTGGTGATCAAGACCATCCGCAAGAAATAGAGATGTAAAAAGACAAAATGGTTGTCTGAGGAGGCCTTACAAACAGCTGAGAAAAGAAGAGAAGTGAAGGGCAGAGGAGAAAAGGGAAAATATACCTATTTGAATGCAGAGTTTCAAAGAATAACAAGGAGAGATAATCATGCAAAGATGAGCACAATAAAGGACAGAAACGGTATAGACCTAACAGAAGCAGAAGATATTAAGAAGAAGTGGCAAGAATACACAGAAGAACTGTAAAAAAGAGATCTTCGTGACCAAGATAACCACAATGGTGAGATAACTCACCTAGAGCCAAACATCCTGGAATGCGAAGTCAAGTGTGCCTTAAAAGCATCACTATGAACAAAGCTAGTGGAGGTGATGGAATTCCAGTTGAGTTATTTCAAATGCTGAAAGATGATGCTGTGAAAGTGCTGCACTCAATATGCCAGCAAATTGGGAAAACTCAGCAGTGGCTTCAGGACTGCTGAAGGTTAGTTTTCATTCCAGTCCCAAAGAAAGGCAATGCCAAAGAATGCTCAAACTCCTGCACAATTGCACTCATCTCACACACTAGCAAAGTCATGCTCAAAATTCTCCAAGCCAGGCTTCAACAGTACGTGAACAGTGAACTTCCCGATGTTCAAGCTGGAATTAGAAAAGGCAGAGGAACCAGAGATCAAATTGCCAACAACCATTGGATCATCAAAAAAGCAAGAGATTTCCAGAAAAACATCGACTTTTGCTTTATTGACTATGTCAAATCCTTTGACTGTGTGGATCACAACAAACTGTGGAAAATTCTCCAAGAGATGGGTATACCAGACCACCTGCCCTGCCTTTTGAGAAATCTGTGTGCAGGTCAAGAAGCAACAGTTAGAACTTGACATGAAACAACAGACTGGTTCCAAATAGGTAAAGGAGTACATCAAGGCTGTATATTGTCACCCTGACATTATTTTGTTTATTTTTTAGCCTTGTTATTTTTACCTCCTGACTCCCTTCACCTGTTTCTCCTATGCCTGTTCTCTGGCAACCACCAATCTGCTTTCTGTATTAATAAGCTTCTTTTTTGGTTCCCACATAAAAGAGAGATTATATGGTATTTGTCATTCTCTATCCAACTCATTTCACTTGGCATAATGCCCTGAGGTTCATCAGTGTTGTCACAGGTGGCAGGATTTCATTCTCTTTTTTATGGCTGAATAATATTCCACTGTCTGTGTGTGTGTGTGTGTGTGTGTGTGTGTGTGTGTGTGTGTGTATAACACATATTTTTATCCATATTAATCAATGGAAATATATTTTCCATATATTGGACAATATGCATTTCCATATATTGGCTATAATAGTGTTGCCATGAGCATGTGGTGCATGTATATTTTTAAGTTAGTTTGTTTTTTTTTTTCCTCCTTTTTTTGGTAAATATACAAAAGTGGAATTGGTGGTTCATATGGCAGTTCATGTGGATGCTGATTGCAGCCATGAAATTAAAAGACGCTTACTCCTTGGAAGGAAAGTTATGACCAACCTAGATAGCATATTAAAAAGCAGAGACATTACTTTGCCAACAAAGGTCCGTCTAGTCAAGGCTATGGTTTTTCCAGTGGTCATGTATGGATGTGAGAGTTGGACTGTGAAGAAAGCTGATTGCCGAAGAATTGATGCTTTTGAACTGTGGTGCTGGAGAAGACTCTTGAGAGTCCCTTGGACTGCAAGGAGATCCAACCAGTCCATTCTAAAGGAGATCAATCCTGGGTGTTCATTGGAAGGACTGATGCTAAAGCTGAAACTGCAATACTTTGGCCATCTCATGCGAAGAGTTGACTCACTGGAAAAGACTCTGATGCTGGGAAGGATTGGGGGCAGGAGGAGAAGGGGACAACAGAGAATGAGATGGCTGGATGGCATCACCGACTCTGTGGACTTGAGTCTGAGTGAACTCCGGGAGTTGGTGATGGACAGGGAGGCCTAGCGTGCTGTGATTCATCGGGTCGCAAATAGTCAGACACGACTGAGGGACAGAACTGAATTGAACTGAACTGATGGCAGTTCTAAGGGCTTCCCTAGTAGCTCAGTTGGTAAAGAATCCGCCTGAAATGCAAGAGACCACGGTTCAATTTTTGGGTTGGGAAGATCCCCCAGATAAGGGAAAGGCTACCTACTCCAGTATTCCAGCCTGGAGAATTCTTTGGGGGTCACAGAAAGCCAGACACTACTGCGTGACTTTCACTTTCATGGCAGTTCTATTTTTAGTTTTTTGAGTAATCTTCATACTGTTTTTCCAAGTGGCTGCACCAAGTTATATTCCCATGAACAGTGAATGAGGTTTCCTTTCACATCCTCAGCAACACTTGTTATATCCTGCCTTTTTGATGATAGTGATTCTAGCAGATGTGAATTGATATCCCATTATTTTATTTTTGATCTTCATTTCCCTGAAGATTAATAATTTTGAACATCTTTTTATGTACTTATTGACCATCTGTATATCTTCATTGGAAAAAAATTCTATTAATTTTTATTTAATTTATCTCTTTTCAGAAAGTATTCCATTCCCCACTTTTGCCTGATGTTTCTTATATATGTACATGTATACATATATATATATATATTTTTTTTTCCTGAAGAGAATGAACATCTAGCTTCTGCTAGGGAAGGGAGTAGTTGCCTGGCTGAATGGAACTTTTTCAACCAGTCCTCTGGTTGTCAGCTCTATTTTTATTCCCACTTTCACTGGTACATACTTTAAAAAAAATTTTGTTTATTTGGCCATGCTAGGTCTTATTTGTGGCATGCAAGGTTTTGTTGCCGTGTGAGGGGCCTTTAAGTGTAGCACTCAGAATCTTGTTTTTAGTTGTGGCATGTGAAATCTTCTAGTTGTGTCATGGGGCCTCTTAGTTATGGGATCTAATTCCCCGACCAGGGCTTGGACCCCAGCCCCTGCATTGTGAGCACAGATTTTCAGCCATTGAACCACCAGGGAAATCCCGGTACATCACTTTTCTGTGATTCCACAGTAAAAGTAGAGTTGTTTGGGAATGGAACGGTGTACTACTGGTTCAGTTTTCAGATTTAATTTGTCTGTCTGCTTTCCAGTTTTCTTTTTTAGCTGGTGTCTACTCTCAAAATGCTTAGATTTTACAATGGACTTTTTAATCTTAAAATATACCTTTTTTTTTTTACTTTGAGATTTTTTTAAAGTATGTATACACTTATATAACGTAGAGTTTTTATATTTATTTGTTAAAGAACTTTTAAGAATAGATCTATGGTAAAACCAAGCTGAGCACTCTATACATGTTTATAAAATATATTAAAAAATAGACATTGAATTTTATATGCATATAAGCAAAGGATAAGAGTCAATATCTACTTAGTTTGACCGGACCAAATATGCCAGTTAGCATTATGAATTCTGCTTTAATTTTTTTCTTGTTACACAGACTATATTTATTAAATGTTTAAGAATAAATCCAGTCAAAGGATTTGAAATTGTCTCTTCTTTGAAATGTATCTTAATAAAGTGATTGTCTGTTAAGAAGGCACCAGAAATTCATGAACAATCATTTCTATTTTATGGACAATAGGCCGGGACTAACTTGTTTTAATTCTTGTTAATTTGGCACATGCAAAGATTTGATAAAAGCTTCAGTGAAGTTCTGCAAAAGTTGGTGCATAAACTCAGATGTACGTATGGAAGGATTAATATGTTGTTCCAAATTATCTCTAGAAGATGAATACAAAGTACACAATAAAAATGTGAGACAAATTTCCATAAACCAAATGGTGTAATGTCACTATTTGCAGTCTTATAAGTCAGTTTTAAAGCTTTAGTCACAAATATAGAATGAGATTTATTAATGTACACAAAATTTTGTTTTTCAGTGTATTCATGTTGTATAATTAGGTTATTAGCTACATAATTTAATACATTTTATGTGGTAAAAACAGTTTAACAGTTAGCAGCTGCCTCTAAAATAGCTTTACACTTATTCACATTTAAATTACCTAGTGACTTGAGTAAGTAATTATAATTTTGTCCTAACACGTAACATATGGTGTTTACATTCTTCTCAAGAGCTCCTTGAGGGGAAAAATGATACAGAAAGATAAATATAAATAGTGATTTAAGGAACCAATATATACAAAGATTAATGGTAGCTAATAGGATATTAAATAGTTGTTAAAACATTTGCATTTGTCTTATTAGGTTATTGAGTTTTGAGGTTGTATTTCAGTTGTTTGCTAGGTGTTAGCATCTTTATGTAACATATTCATTTTGACTAATCTGCTTTCTAAATTGAGGTTTATAGGTTTTTTTAACATTATCACAGAATGCATTTTAAGCAACATATTCCTCTTTCTGAAAAACGAAGCATTATTTTTATGTCTGTGTTTATAGTTTAGATTTCAACATATAAGAGGCAGCTAATCCAATATTTTTTCAACTAAAAACTCTAAGACACAACATTTCTTTTAAGGTAATGTTAAAAATTATAAAGACGGTCAGAATTCTAGTATATTTATTTAAGTGTGATTTTTTTTAAAAAAGCCATATTCCAAATGCTTGCTTAGAAATTATCTATTTACCAGAATTGAAAGAAACACATGTACTCCAGTGTTCATTGCAGCACTGTTTATAATAGCGAGGACATGGAAGCAACCTAGATGTCCATCTGCAGATGAATGGATAAGAAAGCTTTGGTACATATACACAATGGAGTATTTTTCAGCCATCAAAAAGAATGCATTTGATTCAGTTCTAATGAGGTGGATGAAATTGGAGCCTATTATACAGAGTGAAGTCAGCCTGAAAGAAAAACATCAATACAGCATACTAACACATACATATGGTATTTAGAAAGATGGTAACCTTAACCTGTATACGAGACAGCAAAAGAGACATAGGTGTATAGAACAGTCTTTGGGACTCTGTGGGAGACGGTGAAGGTGGGATGATTTGGGAGAACGGCATTGTAGCATGTATATTATCATATGTGAAATGAATCACCAGTCCAGGTTCGACGCATGATACAGGATGCTTGGGGCTGGTGCACGGGGATGACCTGGAGGGAGGATATGGGGAAGAGGGAGGTGGGAGGGGTGTTCAAGAGGGGGAACATATGTACACCCGGGGCGGATTCGTGTCAATTTATGGCAAGACCAACCAGTATATTAATGTAAAGTAATTTGCCTCCAATAAAAAAAATAAGAAAAAAAAATTATCTATTTAGAATGTTGTTCCTGCTCTACCATTGTTGTTGTGGTTTAGTCACTAAGTCATGTCTGAACTCTTTTGCAACCCCATGGACTGTAGCCATAGACTGTCCATGGGATTTCCCAGACAAGAATACTGGAGTGGATTGCCATTTCCTTCTCCAGGGGATCTTCCCAACCCAGGGAAAGAATCTGTGTCTTCTGCATTGGCAGGTGGGTCCTTTACCACTGTACCAACAGAGAAGCCCTTCTTAACCATAAAGCCTCTTTAAAGCCTGTGGCTTACCTAAAAAAAAATAATAATAATAATTCTTGTACAAATTTTAATTTATTGAGCACTTCCAATGAGTTGGATAGACTTTAAGATGTTTTACATGTATCTTTCTTAGGAAAAACTCAATAAATTAGACTAGGCATCTTTAACCCTTTTTTTCTATAAGAAGAAACTAAAACAGAGTCTTTAATATTTCCAGTATATCTCTAGCAAATGGCAGAGCCAGAAAGATTTCAAAACTCATTCTTTAATGTATTATGCTGTTGAATTTGCTCAGTTATGTCCCGTTCTTTGCAAGCCTATAGACTTAGTCCACTGAATTCTCCAGGCCAGAATACTGGGGTGGTTAGCTTTTTCCTTCTCTAGGGGATCTTCCCAACCCACGGTTTGAACCCAGGTCTCCCACATTGCAGGCAAATTCTTTACCAACTGAGCCACAAGGAAATCCCAAGAATACTGGTGTGGGTAGCCTATCCCTTCTCCAGTGGATCTTCCAGACCCAGGAATCAAACTGGGGCCTCCTGCTTCTCAGACAGATTCTTTACCAACTAGCTTATGAGGGAAGCCCTTAATGTAGTATGCTATGCTACAAATTGTACTATATACAATTGTCTATGGGCTTCCCTGGTGTGTCAGCAGTAAAGAATCAGCAGATGCGAGTTTAATCCCTAGGTTAGGAAGATCCCCTGCAAGAATGCATGACAACCCACCCTGATATTCTTGCCTGGAGAATCCCATGGACAGAGGAGCCTGGTGGGCTATGGTCCATAGTGATGCAAAGAGTCGGACACGACTGAAGCAACATAGCATGCAGTACATATCATCTGTATTAATTGGATAAAAACAGGGACTGGATCAGAGGACCTTATAGGACCACTAAAAGGATGTTTTGGCTAGATAGATAATTCAGTATCACAGAAGAGTATATTATCATGATTGCTATTAAGAAAACGATGATAATAGATATTTTAAAATAAATCTAATGTCACATAATTCTTTTTCAGTTGAAGTTAACTCCTCTGTTTCTGTGAAAAAATTCATCACACAGTTTACCTTGGGATTTAAGAAACATACTGTCTTGAATTCACAGGAGAGGAAATTCTTTCCTCTCTAATCTTATCTAGATTGTTTCTAGGGGGTTAGATAAATGTGGACCTAAAGTATTATATTAATCAGCATAGGTAATATTCGGGCTTACCTCATAGTCCAGTTGGTGAAGAATCTGCCTGCAATGCAGGAGACCCAGCTTCGATTCCTGGGTCAGGAAGATTCTCTGGAGAAGGAAATGGCAACCCACTCCAATATTCTTGCCTGGAGAATCCCATAGAAAGAGGAGCCTGGCAGGCTACAGTCCATGGGGTGGCAAGAGTAGGACACGACTTAGAGATTAAACAGAGAGAGAGAAAGGTAATATTTACATTTTTAAAAATATGATACTTTAATTTCTAGTGATTCAATTTTTAAAAAATTGTGTGTGTTGAGTCGCTTGCCATGCCCAACTCTTTGTGACCCTATGGACTGTATACTGCCAGGCTCTTCTGTCCATGGGATTCTCTAGGCAAGGATACTGGAGTGGTTGCCATACCCTCCTCCAGGAGATTTTCCTGTCCCAGGGATTGAACCAGTGTCTCTTGCATCTTTTTCATTAGCAGGTAAGTTCTTTACCACTTGAAAATTGTTATTCTTATGCTATTATACCCACTTCATTGTCCTAAATCTATTTTTCTCTGAGTCTACAGATCTTTACAATTTAAACAAATGATTTTGTTGACTCCCTCATTGATCAGCCAAATCAAAAAGAAAGAAAAGAAGAAACATTATTTCATCCTTGATTCTTCTCATTCCTTCTCACACCCATCCATCCACCAGCAAGTCAGCTCTGTCTTGAAATAGTATAAGTCCTTTGGCCACCTCACCTCATGCGACGAGTTGACTCACTGGAAAAGACTCTGATGCTGGGAAAGATTGGGGGCAGGAGGAGAGGGGGCCGATAAAGAATGAGATGGCTGGATGGCATCACCGACTCGATGGACATGAGTTTGAGTTAACTCCGGGAGTTGGTGATAGACAGGGAGGCCTGGCATGCTGTGACTCATGGGGTCGCAAAGAGTCGGACACGACTGAGCGACTGAACTGAACTGAACTGAACTGATATGGCAAGTCTGTTCATTTCTTTCACTACCATCATCCTCATCCTCTCTCACTCAGACCATTGCCGTGGTTTCTTCCTGGTCTTCTGTTTCTACTCTTATCTCTTCTGTAATCCATTTTTCACAATAAGACGGAGTTTTCTTTATAAAACAAAAGGTGTATTATTTCTTTCCCTTGCTTAAAACACTCCAAGCATCACATCAAATACAAGGTTAAAGTGAAACTAGTTGCCAAGGGCTGTAAGTCTTATATCTTCTAGCTTGTGGTAGCCTTTCCAGTCTCATCACTGGTTTCTCTGGCACTGTCTTTTCCAGCTTTGGCCATGCTGACCTTCATGTTGTTTCTTTCACAAAGCAAGGTCTCTCCTTCCTCAGGAAATTGTACTACATTTTCTTTTGTCTCCACTCTTCATTCTCCAGATTATCCTATGACTCATTCGTCATTGCATTTATGCTATGTCAGCTCATCTGAAGAGCTCTCTCCAACTACCCTGCCTAAAATAACTGTCATATTCTAGCTCCTTTTCCTGATTTATTTTACATGGCATTTATTATTTTTCATAGTGCAAAACCCTTGTCACCTGACATGAAATTATTTATATGTATTTATTACTAGTTTTGCTCAGTAGAATAGAAGGTCAGCATGGGCACAGACTTGCTCACCAGTGTTTCCTTAGTTCATGCAACAGTGACCGACACAGAATACCAATTAATAAATACTTGTTAAATGAAAAGGCTATTATGTTATGTGTTTTAACACATGTTTCTATGGATATGATGCACTTCTATCATACACATATATTGTTATATGTACACATGGTATGCAGAAAAATAAAGATTTATTATCATTTGTGCTAATAGACTGTTAGTCTCTCTGTTGTGTCTGACTCCTTGCAACCCCATGAACTGTAGCCTGCCAGGCTCCTCTGTCCATGGAACTCTCCAGGCGAGAACACTGGAGTGGATTGCCATTTCCTTCTCCAATGTGTTGATAGACATCATGATAATAGTCTCTTTCCTGACACTGAATTATCTAATCAAAACATCTTTTGAGTGATCATAAATTTAACCTGATCCTTGTTATCATCCAATTAATACAGGTGACATAGAATTAGCCAGACAGTTGTATATAGTTGAAGGTAAAACCTATATTTCTCCAAAAGAGAGAGTTGAATGCTTTGAGTAACCCAATATGGTGAAGTTATTTAATGCTCTCTCGTATATCCTTTCTTTCCCTTAACTGCATCTAGTCATTTTCTGACTTGAAAATCTTGGTAATTTTATTGGTACCTCATTTTAGTTAGAAATTGTGTTCAGCTGCCAAAAAGAAAGAAAATAACAGTGACTTAAACCCTATTGTCGGAGAAGGCAATGGCAAGCCACTCCAGTACTCTTGCCTGGAAAATCCCATGGATGGAGGAGCCTGGTAGACTGCAGTCCGTGGGGTCGCTAAGGGTGGGACACGACTGAACGACTTCACTTTCACTTTTCACTTTCACACATTGGAGAAGGAAATGGCAACCCACTCCAGTGTTCTTGCCTGGAGAATCCCAGGGACGGGGGAGCCTGGTGGACTTCTGTCTATGGGGTCACACAGAGTCAGACACGACTGAAGTTACTTAGCAGCAAACCCTATTGTATTTAATCTTACTCATAAAGTAAGTCTGGATGTAGCAGACCAGAGAGGGTAAATAGAGCTATTCTTGGAAGTTGTCTGGGACCCTGACCCCTGTAACTGTTCTGTCTTGCTCGCCTCATCTCCAGCTTCTGTAATAAAGGCCACTTCAGTCTTGTGGCTGGAGAAGGCACTGGCAAGCCACTCCAATACTCTTGCCTAGAAAATCCCATGGGTGGAGGAGCCTGGTAGGCTGCAGTCCGTGGGGTCGCTAAGGGTCGTACACGACTGAGCAAGTTCACTTTCGCTTTTCATTTTCACACATTGGAGAAGGAAATGGCAACCCACTCCAGTGTTCTTGCCTGGAGAATCCCAGGGAGGGGGGAGCCTGGTGGGCTTCCGTCTATGGGGTCGCACAGAGTCGGACACGACTGAAGTGACTTAGCAGCAGCAGCAGCAGTCTTGTGGAGTTCTTGGCTTAAAGCAATGTTCCAAGAGGTAGTAGGGAGGAAACGGGAAAAGTGAAAAGAGACATACTTGCTAATTGAGTCCCTTCATGTAAAGAGTCGCTCTGGAAATACCACATGATACTTCTGCTTATGTATCATTGGCTAGACTTCACAGCAAAGAAGACTGGAAAAATGTAATCTCTTAATTAAATGCATTGCTATCCCAAATAACACCAGGACTATGTTACTAGGAAGAAGGAGTGGTTACTGATGGACAAAAAACAAAGAATTTTAAATACATCTCTGTATTTCTTATAAAATTTTTTCTGCATTTGTTACAGTTATTGGCATTTGTTTATTTTCCCATATTTTCCTATATATTCCACCCACATATATCACATCATTGTGCTTTCTCTGTAATTAGCCATGCCTTCTAGCAGTGGCATGGACTTCTACACAATAGTTTGTAAATACTTGTTGCATTTGGATTCAAATGACAAACCCATTAGCTTGATTTCATTAGCACCTTATTCTGGCAGTTGCTAACAAGCAGGAGAAGCCTTGTCTTCTTGTGTTGTCAGCACTTATACAGATACTTTAAAAACAAGAAAAATGAACACAATCTGTTTTTACTGTAATCTCACATAAGTGGCCAAATTGCCTACTTAAATTTGAAAGAAAACCTGAGATATCAACACACTTTGAAAGGGAACTATTAGCAATGCAAAGGCTGTTAACTGTGATTTGTATTAAATAAACAAAAACATGAACTTCCTAAAGTAATTAGTGAATAAAATGGTTATCAATTACCTTAATGAAGTTAAACACAGGGAAAAAGTACCAACAATACCTTGGTTATTCCTTGGCTAAATTTTATGCAGTGTGCAACTTCTATTTCTAAAATGTATTTCTCATTTTATTCAGAATGTGTTTTGATTTTACCCGAAATCAAGCTTTTAAAATACATGAGAAAATATTTAATATGAAAATGTTGTTTTTCAGTCACCAAGTCAGGTCTATTTGTGGACTGCAGCTCTCCAAGCCTCCCTGTCCCTAACCACCTCCCAAAGTTTGCCCAAGTTCATGTCCACTGAGTCAGTGATGCCATCCAACCATGTTGTCCTCTGTCCCCCTTTTCTCCTTCTGCCTTCAGTCTCCTCAGCACTGTGGTCTTTTTCAATGAGTCGGCTCTTCCCATCAGGTGGCTCACTTATTGGAGCTTCAGCTTCAGTGTCAGTTCTTCCAATGATTATTAAGGGTTGATTTCCTTGAGGATTGACTGATTGGATCTCCTTGCTTTCCAAAGGAATCTCAAGAGTTTTCTCTAGCACCACAATTCGAAAGCATCAGTTCTTTAGCACTCCACCTTTGTTGCAGAAACCAGTAGTCAAGAAACCAAACACCACACTCAGAGAGTTGGAGAACTCAGGTTTATTACACTGGAGGGCCCAGAATAATTAACACTCCAAGCTCTGAGCCGCAAACAAAGGGGTTACAGAGTTTTTATAGACCTACTATAGTGGGCAACACCAGCTGCTAATAGGCTGGTTTAAACTAAGAGGTATCACAGCAGCCAAGATGGGGAGGGGGATGCCTGACCTTTGCACAGACAGGCATGATTAAGCAGGTTTGCAGGGTCTGGGCAATTGTGAAGAGCAGGACAAGGGTGAGTGAGATAAGCTCCAGTTCCTAGTATTGTTAAGCCCCCATTTTCTGAGACAACGTGACCTACGTGATCCAGACTTTGCAAGGAGCAACCTGAGTTACAGAGGCAGAATGAGCAGGAGATTATGTAAAATTTTAACATTTCCTCTTCACCTTCTTTATGATCTAACTTTCACATCTGTATATGACTACTGGAGAGACCATAGCCTTGACTATACGGACCTATGTCTGCAAAGTGATGTCTTTGTTTTTTAATACACTCTGGGTTTGTCGGAGAAGGCAATGGCACCCCACTCCAGTACTCTTGCCTAGAAAATCCCATGGACGGAGGAGCCTGGTGGGATGCAGTCCATGGGGTCGCAAAGAGTCGGACTCGACTGAGCGACTTCACTTTCACTTTTCACTTTCATGCATTGGAGAAGGAAATGGCAACCCACTCCAGTGTTCTTGCCTGGAGAATCCCAGGGATGGGGGAGCCTGGTGGGCTGCCGTCTATGGGCTCGCACAGAGTCGGACACTACTGAAGTGACTTAGTAGCAGCAGCAGCAAGTTTGTCATAGCTTTCTTACCAAGATGCAGTCGTCTTATAATTTTATGGGTGCAATCACTATCTGCAGTAACTTTAGAGCCCAAGAAGAGAAAATCCGTCACTGCTTCCACCTTTTCCCCTTCTATTTTGCCATGAAGTGATGAAACCAAATGCCATGATCTTAGTTTTCATTTTTTTTAATATTAAATTTTAAGCTGGCTCTTTTACCCTCATCAAGGGGCTCTTAATATTTAATTTCAAATGCCAAATATCATCTCCATGGTTTGCATAACTTGTAATTATTTCATTAATATAACATTTGTCTCTATATTCAACTTGAATACACAGAAATACAGTCAACTTTCAAAGCTTTAAGACATGATTCTTGTAGAATAACAAAATAAGTTTTTAAACTGAAGTTAGATAGTGTGGTCTCTTTTAGTGTCTAAAGTTTCTGAACAGACTGTAGATTTGTTTCGTGGTGTTATATCCTGCTGCAGCTGGCAAGTGCTCAGTTGTGTCCAACTCTTTGCAACCCCATGGACTGTAACCTGCCAGGCTCCTCTGTCAGTGGGATTTTTTCCAGGAGTGGGTTGTCATTTCCTTTTCCAAGGATTTTCCCAACCCAGGGATTAAACCCAGGGATTAAATCTGCATTGGCAGGCAGATTCTTTACCACTAGCATCACCTGGGAAGCCCAATGTTATATAACATGTTCAATTATTATTAACAGCTTTATCCTCTATTTTAAATTTTGATGTACTTATAATACATACACACATGAATTTTCTTACCTTTTTTTTTTTTACAAGAATTGAAAAGTTTTGAAAATTATGTTCCCAGTTCTCATGTCAAAATTTGAACTGTTAGAGGATGAAAACTATATGTGTATATATGTGTGTGTGTGTGTGTGTGTGTGTGTGTGTGTGTGTATGGAAGCCTATATATGTGTGTATGTGTATGTATGTCTGTGTGTGTGTGTGTGTGTGTACCAAGTTCAGGTTTGGCTGCTTATGTTCGAAAGTCAATACTTGAGAGACAAGTGTTGGTTGGAAAGGAAAGATTATTTTGTTCAGTAGGTCAGCAGCCTGGGGAGGAGGCAGACTCATGTCCAAAAACCAACTCCCAAGATTCTGCTTGACCGTGAAAGTTTTTAAAGGAAGAATCATTTGGAGAGGGAGTCAGGGTCTTCTTATCTTCCGTTCTGTGCACATTTTCTTCTGATTGATTGATTGATGGTGAGGTAACAGGGAAGTATTCCAGGAATCTTGTGCTCATCCTGAAGAAGTTACCATCCTCCACCTGGGTGAAGGCTTTAACTCCTGCAAAAGAACTCAGAGGTATTGTTATGCATTTTCCTTGAGGAGGAACCAAGACCCAGCTTTATGAGTGCACTATTGTTTCTTGTCTGTTTCTCCTTTGTTTCTGCGTTCCCTCCTTTCCAGATTAACAGCTGTTTGAATCTGCCCTTTGGAACTCAGGGGGCGCTGAATGGGGCCTATTTCCTACAAATAAGAAACAGGGACATAGAAAGGCTTTGTACCCAACAGGGTCCTGCTAAGTTTCATATATATATATATATATATATACATATAGACACATATATGTTTATATCTTCCAAAATACCTATCAAATTGCCTTCCATATTTTTCATTATTTATGAATAAAAGTACTTCTTAAGTTTCATTAAGTACACATATGTTTTTCCACTGACATTAATATATTATTGAAACTCAAAATCAATATATGAAGACTCATCAGATTAAAACCCAGAATAAACTAAATAATTTGAAAGCAATCCTTTTTCTCTTCTCATCATAAATAAAAATAATACTTTCCCTTTATAAAAACATTTATCATATTTAACTAGTATTTTGTCCCACTTTTAAAGTAGGATTGAGTAAAAAGAATTAAAGTCCTTGCTCTAAATAGTGTTTCAGAGTCTTAGTCACTTGATGCATGGAACCAAAGGACCAGAAAAATGCCAGATTAAAAGTGGGCAAATAATTTGTTGCAGGGAAAGTAGTGAGGCAGGAGAGGATGATCACATCCTGGGTATTGGCGACTCAACTTGCACCGTCTATATAAACAAAACTTCAGTTCAGTCACTCAGTCGTGTCCGACTCTTTGTGACCCCATGACTCAGCAGGCCAGGCCTCCCTGTCCATCACCAACTCCCGGAGTTCACTCAAACTCATGTCCATCAAGTCTATGATGCCATCCAGCCATCTCATTCTCTGTCATCCCCTTCTCCCCGTGCCCCCAATCTTTCCCAGCATCAGAGTCTTTTCCAGTGAGTCAACTCTTCGCATGAGGTGGCCAAAGTATTGCAGTTTCAGCTTTAGCATCAGTCCCTCTAATGAACACCCAGGATTGATCTCCTTTAGAATGAACTAGTTGGATCTCCTTGCAGTCCAAGGGACTCTCAAGAGTCTTCTCCAGCACCACAGTTCAAAAGCATCAATTCTTCAGCGCTCAGCTTTCTTCACAGTCCAACTCTCACATCCATACATGACCACTGGAAAAACCATAGCCTTGACTAGATGGACCTTTGTTGGCAAAGTAATGTCTCTGCTTTTTAATATGCTATCTAGATTGGTCATAACTTTCCTTCCAAGGAGTAAGCATCTTTTAATTTCATGGCTACAGTCAGCATCCGCAGTGATTTTGGAGCCCAAAAAAAATAAAGTCTGACACTGTTTCCACTGTTTCCCCATCTATTTCCCATGAAGCGATGGGACCAGAGGCCATGATCTTTGTTTTCTGAATGTTGAGCTTCAAGCCAACCTTTTCACTCTCCTCTTTCACTTTCATCAAGAGGATTTTGAGTTCCTCTTCACTTTCTGCCATAACGGTGGTGTCATCTGCATATCTGAGGTTATTGATATTTCTCCTGGCAATCTTTTTCCAGCTTGTGCTTCTTCCAGCCCAGCGTTCCTCATGATGTACTCTGCATATAAGTTAAATAAGCAGGGTGACAATTAGTCATCATTAACTCAGAGATCCATTATTAAATTTTTTGAGTAATATTCTCAGATACTAACACTTCCTCCCAAGTAGTGGACTATATCTTTCCTTTGTGTGTTTCCTCAGTACCTCTCAGAAAAGGCTCAGTTATAGTACCTATGACAGTGCAGTGGAGTAATCTCCTATATTTCTTCATTAGACTGTAATAGATTTGATGGTTGGTACAATGTCTTATTTATCTCAGAACTGGTTGTGCATAATGCATTGTCTACATGCCTAATTAATAATAGACTTTTAATAAATCTCACTGAATAGGAAAGAGAACTAGAAAAGTACATTCAGTATTTTTCAGGATGTTGGGGAAATAGAAAAACAAAACCCCTCAAACTACGTCAGTAAAAGTGAGTTTATTTTATAAAGAAAACAGAGAATGAAGGAGGAAAAGAATAGCCTCAGAAGCAAAATAAGCAGAGCCAGTAGTGTGCTGGTAATAATCAGCTCTTTAAAGGAAAAACAGATTTGTAGTATTTGCTAGTTTTGGTGGTCCCATTGCTCTATCACGGCCAATTTCAAGCTACCAGGTCAATTAAAAGCTACCTGTAGTTGGGGGAAAAAGGAGCACAGTCAACTCTTGCAAGCTGGTGCCAGGTGAGTCCAGCAGAAAACTCTTGGCGAACTGGAGAACTGTCACCCTCTAGTAGTCACCGTGGTCCTCTTGGTTTGGCAGTCAACAGTCACATTAGTCTACCAAGCTCTTTATTCCCCTTCTGTACTGCTTTTCTGTATCTGTTTTTCCTTCTCTACTATTCCCTAACTTTTCTCAGCTTTCCTTTGTTTCTAGCCTGTAACTTCTGTATAGGATTGGCCTCTGTTGTCATCTAGTCCCCATCATGCCATGTCTTCTGTTCTCTGATGCTTGTGTGCCTCTTTGATGCCTAATATCTACTCTCATCCATACATTTGGGACAGCTGATATTCAAACAATTGAGAAAAACTTTTATTGATTTGGCAAGTTACTATCCAGTATATAAATGTCAAATTTAGTGTCCTCAATAGCAGTTTTTCTTATATTTCTTGGCAAGGCCAGCTTGCGAGTCAAGCTGCTTCTGGCATCACAGAATCACCTGATATGATAAAAACAAAACCTGTGTATAAGGAATATCTTAGAAGAAACAACTATAGGAATGGCAGGTTCTCTGATGTTTTACTTTGTACAGATAGCCTTTCTAAGAAACATAGGGTAGAATATATGTTTTTCAAGAACAGGAGAGCAGGTGCTAGAATTTAAAGCTTTCTGTGAATTCTAGCAGTTTCACATGTACAAAATACTATTGATATAATCTGATTGCACAGAATAATTGAAATTTTCCTATAAGCTTGATCTCATGGTCATAAATTGTGACTGCTTTTTCTTAAATGTCCAGATATTATCTTTAAATTTAAGTCAGGCAGAAAATCTGAATTCATAGATTTCTCAAACATCTTAGAAAAGAGAAACTATGAGCAATACATATGTTTTTAAACTTATTAAATACTAAGCATCTCTAAACATCTACATATTTTATGTCAGTGTGTGTATATTTTAATGGTGTGTATATATAAATGTATTAAGTGCACGTATACATATAAATGAGTTGTGTATATAGGTATGTATATATCTATTCAGAAATAGGAAACCTATACCTTTGTATACTATGCAGATTTAATTCTTTTCATCATTCTTCTCACCACCACCACACATATACACAAATGTGTATTAGCAAAAAAATGATGATGAATAGATGAAGAACAAATTTATTGATCTCACAAAAATGAGCAAAATATAAGAAGTTTGAGTTCAACAATTTACACAAATGTGTATTAGTAGAAAAGCAGTGATGAATAGATGAAGAGCAATATTTATATTGGTCTCACAAAAATTAACAAAATGTAAGTTTGAGTTTAAAAAGTTATACTTAAATAGTTAAAATAGCTATATTGAGCTACTTGAACATCTTAAAATGAATTTTCTTTTAGTATATGTTAATATCATAAAAGATCACAAACGAACTGTATTTCACTAAGAAACTTTATAAATATGTACTTGTTTAGTTTTAGTATGAGAAAAATGTACCAAGTTAAAGTAGTACTGTAAGTAATAATTATTGGCTATTTAGAATAAGACCTATAGGATATATACATAAATGAGTGAATGAAGTAATCCATACCATTTTGGTTGAAAAGTGTATATGCTTTTAACCAGTAAATTATTTTTAGAATATGCTCAAGTTAAGATGTTATGTTCACTTATAACATGAACATAATTGACTGTATATAATTTCACTGTTTTTCACATTTGAATTAATGTTACTAATCAAATTTTATCATTACCATTTAGTAGGGGCAGATATGAGATCACTCATATTTTCCCATCATATAAAATGTGCACTCTTCTTCAATAATTTGAATTTTTATTTTGTGATAATATATCTATTAATATTTGAAAAAAATGACAAAAAGTAAATGATAATATTATTTCTAATTCATTTAAGACAATGGATAAGTATATTGTCTAATTTGTTGTTAATAAGTCAACTACTAAAAAACTAGAATATAAATAGAACTATAATTTAGGAAGCTGTTCAGCTGCTGTTGAGAAGCTTAGAGACCACTGCTTGGTCTTTAAGTATAAACATCATCACTAATAGAGCTGCATGTATGGAACACACCAAAAATACTGACTAATTTTTCTCAGGTATCTTATACAGAGAAATCACTTGTGGTGACAAGTGATAATGACGGCAGTGTATGAGATGTAGGCTCCATGGAATGTAATGACAAGCCTTATTTAAACAGAAAGCAAAGCAGAGTATCAAGGCCATAGTATTTTCTGTATAATAATTGAAGAATTTATTAAAATAAAAGTGAAAAACTTTTAAATGTTAATTCTAATAAAAACTTTTACTACTTAACCTATTATTAAGCTGTTTTAAAAAATGATGAAGAAAATTAATTAATGCCATGTTTGGCAAAGCTGTTTCTCTCAACTTGGGAATTAGTTGAAAATTCCTAGCCGATGATTTCCTTAAAAAGTCTCTTATAACTCTGATATTCGTAGCATCTCATACTCTCTATTCTGCTGCCCTATGTCACTTCCAAATACTTTAATGATGATATTAAATGATGTGCTGTTAACCAGTATGTATTCTTCACTGCCTATTAAAGTGACCAATCATTTTTTAAGTACAAAATAATTTGCTTTATTGTATGAATTATCTCGTTGTTTCCATTCTCCTTTGGTGGCCTATGCTGCTTTCTCAAGTGAAATGTAGAGGAAAAAAATCATAGCAACCCATTTTGTCTACAACAGTCTCTGTAAAATGCTTCTGTCCAAGTTTCCTTTTGATCAGGAACATAATTCTCAGCAAACAGGTCACTAACTCACTTAATTAACTCCCTTGTTCTTAGAACCATTTCTGCATCAAGCCTGATTTTTTACAAAAAGTGGGTTATTAAATAGCCTTTGGTTTCCTTAAAGGATTCTGGATCACTGCACATAATCCTAGTACACTTATTAGCAGTATATCCATATGCAGCTTTTAAACAGAATGAGAGAGAAATTTCTTTCCTGCCTCCTTAAAGGGGCATCCTAATATTGTGTTTCTTTGAACATTTCTTGACCTATGCACACTGAATATACAGATATTTTACCTAAGGATCACTCCAAAATATTTACGTTAAGAAATGCATTTGAAGACCTGCATGTGAGTGCTCTATACTTTTCTTTGCTAGAATCTGTGATGCAGAAGTTTAAAGGAGAGCCTTCTCCTCTTTCCATTTTTCCCACTCAACAACTTTAAAAAAATGTATTATTTTCCAGTTACTCCACTATAATCAGGCTTACAAAGTCAATTAAGCCATCATTTATTTCCTCTAAGAAACTGACTTCTAGTAAGGAGTGGGGCAAGAAACAAACTACATTTATAGGCTAGATTATTAAGGTTTAAAATAGGTTTTGAACAAGAGATTCAATATCTCCCAGAAAGCTAATATTTGAACTGAATTTTTAATAAGTCAGATAGTGCTAGAATAGAAAAAGATCATGCTAAGCAGAAGGAAAGATGGTGGAAGTATGGAAGTGAGCATGTTCTGTGTGAAGCTGTATGGGTGGTTCATGTGTGTTAGCTGTATGGTCTCCTATAAGGGGAACTGGTTGAAGCCAAAAGGGTAGCCCTGATCACTGAAAAATGCAGGAAGGAAAAGGAATACATTTATTAAATTTTCATAAACTTACCTATCCAGAAACTAATTTGTTAGAAATTTGAAGACTTGTGGTATGCCAAAAATCTGAACAAGAAACCCATCAATCTAACAGACTACCCATGTGTGAACACAGAAGATAAGTCTTTCTAATGCAGATCGATATTCTTTTTATGAAAATACAGTTGATCCTTGAACAATCAGGGGTTAATCCAAGTATAATTTATAGTCAGCCCTCCACATCTAAGAAGTCAACCAACCTCACAGGTTGTGTAGTACTATAATATTACTATTGAAAAGTATCCCCATGTAAGTGGACCTGTACTGTTCAAATTCATGTTGTTCAAAGAGCAGTTATAACTTGATGAAAGTTTTATACATGTAGGTTCCCTAGTTCATGTAAAATGTTCTTTAGGCAGAAGTTTTACTTATAACTCAGACTTTCTCTCTGCAACTAACTAGAGAAGTAAATTATCTTAACACTTAATCAGGTATTAATCAGTTTTATTTGTATATATAAACTATTTTTAATAAATGGTATACAAAGAATTTTGAAGTAAATCAAAAAAGGATCTGCCCTTATATGACAAATGACATATAAGGTATTAAAATTAATATATCTGGTATTAAAATGAAATTTTATACACATGCAACCAATGGAATTTATTTATTTTTTTCTTTCTGGAGTCTTTCCATGTGTTCAACAATTCTGACAGTACCTCATATTTATTTTCTCTCCATTGATACAGAAGTAGGGACAGGTAAAGATATAAAACATTATGAGATCTAAGGACTCTTACGTTTTGTGCACTAGAGCTATCAGATGAGCTCTGTACTCTGTAGATTAGGAGATCCAAAGCAATTCATCACTACCTTAACACTCAGTTCAACCTGAGATGAATTACCTGTCAAACGTAATTTTACTACAGAGCAAGTTGAATGTCATTTATATGACTAGAGAATGGTATCCAGCTATCTCACAGATGATCTGTGCATCACTCAAATTTTAAAAAAAATGTGTATGATAGTCATTATCTTAATGTTCACAGTCTTTGCCCAACAGAGCCTCCTGGAGTGATTCCATAAGAGGATACGTAAAGAAATGTATGGTGTAATAGAGTCATTGTTCTGCTTCGCTGTGTTCCTACAGTTTTTGTATTATCTTGTTTTTAAGGTATAGTAAACTACTCTGAAAATAATTTAGCAATAGTGCAGATATTCTCAATTCTAAAAGAGGCAGCATGCAAATATAGGACATTTTTCTTAAAGTGAAGTCATCACATGATTATATTTAATCATGTTGGATTAAATATAGAACTTTGGATTTCCCATTTCTTTGATTGAAGTCATGTTATAGATTTAAACAGTCAGTTCTTCTGCTTTGAAAACTGTGATCTTTTTTTCTCCCTAGAAATCAATTGAATTCCAATTTGTTTCTGGTAAACTACACCAAATGAATGTCCTAAGTAAACTCAAAACACTATTTTTTGTGGATATCTTTGTGTGTCTTAGTTTACTAATTAGATTGTTGAGAAAAATAATCATTACAGTTATATATTAGATCATTCATGTCTAGGCTGCCTTTCTTGGTGGTCTCTCTTACTTGTCCTCTGAAAGTTTTTGTGTCCTAAGGATACACTCATTTTACTGAGTTTGAAAGAGGGTTCTTTAGCTCCATGCCTGTGTGCTTGGTTGCTCAGCCGTGTCTGATTCCTTGTGACCCCATGGACTGTAGCCGGCCAGCCTCCTCTGTCCATGGGATTTCCCAGGCAAGAATATTGGAGTGAGTTGCCATTTCCTCCTACAGGGGAATCTTCCCGACCCAGGGATCGAAGCCATGTTGTTTGTGTCTCATGCATTGGCAGTCAGGATCCTTACCATGGAACCACCTGGGAAGCCCCGTTTAGCTCCAATTGATCTGTATTAAAGAAGACTGCAGCCCTGGCTTACATCTTGATTACAACCTCGAGAGACCTTAAGCCCAACACTCAGTTAAGCAACATCCAGATTTCTAACTCACCAAAACTGTGTGAGAGAGTATTTATACTGTTCATTACAGCTTACATTTGATTAATAGCACACTCAATAAAATTTTGCTACAAAATATGCAAGTAGAACTTCAAAAGCTTATGATAAAAACACTAAAGAAAAATTAGGGCATATAAGATCTTTATTTAGACTGGGTCATATGTTATTTAGGTTAATATTTCAATAATATATATATATATATATGAGTTATTAAACAAAGCTCTTCACTATCTTAACACTATCCTTAGATGTTAGGGAGAGAGCTCAAAGCAAGTTATTTCCTTGTATTATCTGTTATTTATTTGTTACCCTTTGGTGTATACAGGGGTTACCATCTCTTATACCCACTGTTGTCTTCCTTTTCCTTTCATTTTCTCCTCTTCCACTGCCACTCTTATCCAAATTTCTCCTTGTACCTTTCGTTCTGTTATTTTCATGCTTCACTTTTTCCTTCTTTCTCACAAACTGCTTTTTTTCCTTTAACACATATACACACTCCCAAAAGGACAACCACATACAAACAATGAAGAAACTGAGATATTGATAAAGTCAAAACTCTAAGAGTCAAATAGTTTCTTGCTCAATAATTTACTGACAGTCTGCCTAGAACAAGTCATTTGAATAATAATGTAAGTGGAATCTATAACGTAAGTTAGAAAAACAATAGTTTTGATGTTTTTCATTTCTTTCAAAGAATAAAAAGTAGACAAATTTTTTTTTAATTTATTTAGAACCTAATGATTATACTGCATTCTTCAATTTAAGTCTGAATTTGGTAATAAGGAGTTCATGATCTGTCTGAGCCACAGTCAGATCCCGGTCTTTTTTGCTGACTGTTTAAGGCTTCTGCTTCTTTGGCTGCAGAGAATATAATTAGTCTAATTTTGGTGTTGACCATCTGGTGTCCCTGTGTAGAGTCTTCTCTTGTGTTGTTGGACGAGGGTATTTGCTATGACCAGTGCAGTCTCTTGGCAAAACTCTGTTAGCCTTTGCCCTGCTTCATTTTGTACTCCAAAGCCAAATTTGCCTATTACTCCATGTATTTCTTGACTTCCTACTTTTGCATTCCAGTCCCCTATAATAAAAAGGACATCTTTTCTGGGTGTTAGTTCTAGAAGTTTTTGTAGGTCTTCATAGAACCATTCAACTTCAGCTTCTTTGCCATTACCGGTCAGGTCATAGACTTAGATTACTGTGATATTGAATGATTTGCCTTGGAAACAGAAATCATTCTGTCATTTTTGAGATAGCATCCAAGTACTGCATTTCTGACTCTTTTTTGTTAACTATGATGGCTACTCCATTTCTTCTAAGGGATTCTTGCCCACAGTAATAAATATAATGGTGATCTGAGTTAAATTCACCCATTCCAGTCCATTTTAGTTCACTGATCTCTAAAATGTCAATGTTCACTCTTGCCATCTCCTGTTTGACCCCTTCCAATATGCCTTGATTCATGGACCTAACATTCCAGGTTCCTCTGCAATACTTCTCTTTATAGCATTGGACTTTGCTTCTATCACCAGTCACATCCACAACTGGGTGTTGTTTTTGCTTTGACTCCATCTCTTCATTCTTTCTGGAGTTATTTCTCCACTGATCTCCAGTAGCATATTGGGCTCCTACCTACCTAGGGAGTTTGTCTTTCAGTGTCCTATCTTTTGCCTTTTCAAACTGTTCATGGGTTTCTCAAGGGAGCAAGAATAGTGAAGTGGTTTGCCATTCTGTTCTCCAATGGACCACATTTTGTCAGAACTCTCCACCATGAACTGTCCGTCTTGGGTGGCCCTACATGGCTCAAAGTTTCATTGAGTTAGACAAGGCTGTGGTCCATATGATCAGATGGTTTAGTTTTCTGGGATTGTGGGAAAACCAATAGACTATTCAGGTATGGCCTATATCTAATCCCTTACGATTCTACAGTGGAAGTGAGAAATAGATTCAAAGGATTAAATCTGATAGACAGAGTGCATGAAGAACTATGGATGTAGGTTCATGACATTGGACAGGAGACAGGGATCAAGACCCTCCCCAAGAAAAAGAAATATGAAAAATCAAAATGGTTGTCTAAGGAGGCCTTACAAATAGCTTAGAAAAGAAGAGAAGTGAAAAGCAAAAGAGAAAAGAAAAGATACACCTATTTGAATGTGGAGTTCCAAAGAATAGCAAGGAGAGATAACAAAGTCTTCCTCAGTGATCAGTGCAAAGAAATAGAGGAAAACAATAGAATGGAAAGACTAGAGATCTCCTCAAGAAAAGTAGATATATGAAGGGAACATTTCATGCAAAGATGGGAACAATAAGGGACAGAAATGATATGGACCTAACAGAAGGAGAAGATATTAAGAAGAAGTGGCAAGAATACACAAAATAAATGAAAAAAAAGTCTTCACAACTCAGGTGATCATGATGGTATGATCACTCACTTAGAGCCAGAATCCTGGAATTCAAAGCCAAGTGGGCCTTAGGAAGCATCACTACGCAAAAAGCTAGTGGAGGTGATGGACTTCCAGATGAGCTATTTCAAATCCTAAAAGATGATGCTGTGAAAGTGCTACATTCAATATGCCAGCAAATTTGCAAAACTTAGCAATGGCCACAGGACTGGAAAAGGTCAGCTTTCATTCCAGCCCCAAAGAAAGGCAAAGCCAAAGAATGTTCAGACTACTGCACAATTGCACTCATCTCACATGCTAGCAAATTAATGCTCAAAATTCTCCAAGCCAAGCTTCAACAGTTCATGAACCATGAACTTCCCAGTATTCAAACTGGATTTAGAAAAGGCAGAGGAACCAGATATCAAATTGCCAACATCTGTTTTATCCTCAAAAGAAACAAGAGAGTTCCAGAAAAACATCTATTTCTGCTTTACTGATTATGCCAAAGCCTTTGACTGTGTGGACTACCACAAACTGTGGAAAATTCTGAAAGAGATGGGACTACTAGGCCACCCGACCTGCCTCTTGAGAAATCTGTATGCAGGTCAGGAAGCAACAGTTAGAACTGGACATGGAACAAGACACTGGTTCCAAATAGGGAAAGGAGTATGTCAAGGCTGTATATTGTCACCCTGCTTATTTAACTTATATGCAGAGTACTCATGAGAAACGCTGGGCTGGATGAAGCAAAAACTGGAAGCAAGATTACCAGGAGAAATATCAATAACCTCAGATATGCAGATGAGATCACCCTAATGGCAGAAATCAAAGAGGAACTAAAGAGTTTCTTGGTGAAAATGAAAGAGGATAGTGAAAAAGTTGGTAAAGCTCAACATTCAGAAAACTAATATCGTGGCATCTGGTCCTATCACATCATGGCAAATAGTTGGCGAAACAGTGGAAGCAGTGACAGACTTTATTTTGGGGAGCTCCTAAATCACTGCAGATTGTGACTGCAGCCAGGAAATTAAAAGACACTTACTCCTTGGAAGAAAATTTATGACCAACATAGACAGCCTATTAAAAAGCAGAGGCATTACTTTGCTAACAAACGTCCAAGTCAAGGCTATGGTTTTTCCAGTAGTCATGTATGGATGTGAAAGTTGCACTATAAAGAAAGCTGAGCACTGAAGAATTGATGCTTTTGAACTGTGGTGTTGGAAAAGACTCTTGAGAGTCCCTTGGACTGCAAGGAGATTCAGCCAGTCCATCCTAAAGGAAATCAGCCCTGAATATTCACTGGATGGACTGATGCTGAAGCTGAAACTCCAATACTTTGCCATTTGATGCAAACAACTGACTGATTTGAAAAGACCCTGATGCTGGGAAAGACTGAAGGCAGGAGGAGAAGGGGACAACAAAGGATGAGATGGTTGGATGTCATCACTGGCTCAATAGACATGAGTTTGAGTAAACTCTGTGAATTGGTGATTGACAGAGAGACCTGGCATGCTGCAGTCCATGGGGTCACAATGAGTCAGACACAACTGAGCGATTTAACTTAACTGAACTGATTATACTGCAAGTACAGAATTTTTAATTTAATTTTATTTATTTTGTGGGCCTGCTTCTGCTGTCATAAATATAGCTATGGGAATTTTAGTACATTATTTGTTTATGAGCCTTTTATATAGCTATCACTTTAAAGTGCTTACACGCTTCTAGTATTTACATAAATTATCCTAGTTAAGCTTTTTGGTTTTTGTTTTAATCAGCTTTGGTTGCTATAAGTAAATATCATAGATAATGGTGGCTTAAATGACATATTTATTCTCATTGTTCTGGAGGCTAGGAAGGTCATGATCAAGTTACCAGCAAATTTGATCCCTTCCATCTCTTCTTGGCACACAGGCAGCCTCCTTCTTATTCCATCCTCTTTTGCTGGACAGAGAGAGAGAAAAAACTCTAGTCTCTTTGTCTCATCTTAGTAGGACAGTAATTCCATTATGAGAACCCCACCCTCATGACCTCAGTTACCTCCCAAAGGCACCACTTCCGAATACCATCACATCAGTGGTTAGCCTTCAACATGTGAATTGGGGGACAAAGTCATTCAAGCCATAATAGTCTCATGCTTAGAATAAAGACCCTTCATTTGAAATAAAAATAAATATATTATAAATAAATATAAAAATAAATATAAAATATTTTATATTTCATATTTTATTTCTAATGGTATCTATATATATTTATAAAACATGTTATTCTAAAGCTATTAATTTATTAAATTTATCACACACTTATTCAAAGAAATACAAATATGTTTTATATTGTTATGTAAGAAGTGGATGTCTAGAAGGAATATATGTTTACATTGATTTATTTATACTGTCTTACAATTTTATACTTGAATTGGCAGGAATAAAAAAAAAATCTATTCTTTGTACATTCTATTCTTTCTTTTCTTCCCAACTAGAGAGATAAAGTGGTAAAGCCCTTTTAACAGATAAAGTGATTGTATTTAGAAAATGTCAGGCACTAAAAGAAACAAAGAAGTGGAACAAAATTGACTTTTTAAAAAGTGAGGTGGTATCTTGAATATAAACAACTTCCAGATATGTTGTGTTAGGTCCTGGCTCTTGATGTGGTTTAGTTAATATAAGGATTTTAAATTTTGTGCCAATTTCATTGGTTCCAGTATTGGAGTGGGAATTTGGATTTCATTTGGAAACCCAGCAGATATTAATACTTCTTTTTTCCTTTTTACACATAGCTCTTTGTGTGATGTATCCTCTGGTTTCCTATTTTTATTTCTACATTAATGTGACTTAAATGTGGTATCATGGAGCTATTCAAAGGCATCATTATTGTTGGCAATTCAGTTCAGTTCAGTTCAGTTCAGTCGCTCAGTCGTGTCTGACTCTTTGCGACCCCATGAATCACAGCACGCCAGGCCTCCCTGTCCATCACCAACTCCCAGAGTTCACTCAAACTCATGTCCATAGAGTCGGTGATGCCATCCAGCCATCTCATTCTCTGTCATCCCCTTCTCCTCCTGCCCCCAATCCTTCCCAGCATGAGACTCGTAGGAACTAAAACATATAATGGGTATAAATTTTGCCTAGATGGTCTCCTGATTTTTTGTCTTTAAATTCTAGGTACTGTAAGACTAAAATGAGAAATTCTACAATTCGATTCATAACTTTTCATTCTACAGTGACTTTGAAGTCTGAGAACATTTAGTTTCAAAGTAAAAATTTTACTAATGTAGGATTATAATTAGAGCTTTGTTTTTGAATCAGCATATTATTTAGGAAAGTTTCAGTGATTCATAAAAGAGTTGAGATAAAACTTGTCAAACTTTATATCAATTACTTTTCACTGTCATAATTAAGACCGTTTTGATAGGTGATGGATGAAAGAATTATAAAATATATTTATTTCTTAATGATCATATTATATAAATATGCTAATACCCAAAATTTCACACAGAAAATGTCAAGTATAACTCACATCTGCTGCTGCTGCTAAGTCACTTCAGTCCTGGCCGACTCTGTGTGACCCCATAGACGGAAGCCCACCAGGTTCCCCCGTCCCTGGGATTCTCCAGCAAGAACACTGGAGTGGGTTGCCATTTCCTTCTCCAATGTGTGGAACTGAAAAGTGAAAGTGAATTCGCTCAGTCGCATCTACTGGAACAAAATGCAAATATGTCAGTGTCATTTGAAAAGTTGACTAGAAATTATAACTCTTTAATGGCAGATAAGTTAATCAATCACCAGACTGCTTTCATACTTGAAAATGTTTTCATGTTTGCACTTTATTGCAGTTTTCCAACATTTTGATTTGTTGTGTCACAGATAAAATGAAGCCTCAAATCATTCTCTAATCTCAAGAACATCCTGGCAGAATTACTGTGACTTGTCTGTTAAATTGATTTCCTCTTAAAGAAAAGTAGGCTTTTCTTACTGTGTTAAGAAAATGATTTATCTATTAGCTGTCTTTCCTTATGAAGATCCTTTCTTTTTATGACACAAAAGGGAAAATATTCTTTTTCCTCCCAAGTTTTTATATCCTATTTTATTCACTAATCAATAATATGTATTCCAAACAAAGTGAAATATAACCTGAACAGAGTAATTTAAAAAATGGATATAAAATAGGCAAATATTTTTAATACTACCAATTGCCTATATTTTAACTTTCAGCACATGCATAGCTTAATTTTATGATGCTTTCTGCCTTTAATAAAAGTAATTGATGGTGGACTTACGTACTGAATCACTACATTGTAAGATAGGAAATCAGAATATTTACAATGTAATTTTGAAAACTACTAATAAACCTTAGGCAAGCAGATTTCTTTAGGACACTAAAAATACTTGTGGGGTTTGAACTGGGTACTTTATTGTGTCCCTTACTGTTAGTGATGATGGTTAGGTTTGTTTGTTATTGTTTTAAAAAGATTACTCAAGCATAGGATACGGCTAAGTGCTTTTCCACATCATTCCCAGTATTTTTTAAGTTAGATTCTATTCAATCTAAATGACATCTATACTGGATAGAAAAAGTTTCTGGTTCTGCATTTGTTTTTAATGATAGCCTGTTGAGCTGTAGTGCTTTATAATTAGAACATTTCCAGTGAAAACAAAATACATTAGAGGCTAAGCCAGACATTGTAGTTGACCTGAAATTGAACTAGCATTATTTCTGTAGCAGCAAAAAAGAAATTAGAATGTCTGGAGTGTATAGCTCACGTAATTAAAGGAATGATTTTAAATATTGAGAGAATGTACTCTTAAAGGTACCTTAGATTGGGTCAGCAGAAACTTTAACATGCCTTCAATATATGTAAAAATGTGATAACTTTCGTCTCTTGATCAGTGAAATGTGAACTGTGCTTCTTAAACACTACTTAACAAGATATGGTATGGTAAAATTTGGTAAATTATGAATGATATGAATGTCTTCAGAGTGAGAGAGTATGGGGTACATAGTCTATTTTTTATTTTCTATTGTAGTTAGTTCACCAGGTTTAACTTCTAATATTTATATGAGGCCAAAATCTTAAATATTAAATGATTGTAAGGTTCATTTTTGCTGCTGCTGCTAAGTCACTTCAGTCGTGTCCGACTCTGTGCGACCCCATAGACGGAAGCCCACCAGGCTCCCCCTTCCCTGGGATTCTCCAGGCAAGAACACTGGAGTGGGTTGCCATTTCCTTTTCCAATGAATGAAAGTGAAAAGTGAAAGTGAAGTCGCTCAGTCGTGTCCAACCCTTAGCGATCCCATGGACTACAGCCAACCAGGCTCCTCCATCCATGGGATTTTCTAGGCAATAGTACTGGAGTGGCTTGCCATTGCCTTCTCCAAAGGTTCATTTTTACATCAGGTTAAAAAAAAAGTATGAAGAAAATTTTAAACAGAAATATTTTTCTTAGAACTAACCATAAGAGCCAGTCAGTTCCGATGGCATGCACTCATAATTTTTCATTTACCTCTGATCTGAAATATGTTTTATATTTTTATTTGTTCCTTCACATTGTGACTTGATTTTTCAATCTGATCAAAGTTGTAGGTGTATTATTCCTTGGGGTCATGATGGTTAAAAATATTATTTGAAGTATTACTTTGTTAGAAGATCTGGTTACTAACATTTTCATGATAAAAATATAAGTCATAGGAAATTTGCATTGAGATTTATTAGATAAACCTGAATACTTAAACCTTTTGCTGTAATTATGTAGTACCCAGTATGCCACGCAGTATTTTGAAGTACTATACTTTTGCACTCTGTTTCATAAAAATAGCTCATCTGATATATTCCTTTTTGCTAGATGCTGTTATGTCCATCTCTTTAATACGCTTCTTGTTCATTATAAGAACTGTTAGCCATACTGCCTAATGAAAGGTACCTCATATGTAGTCTGATTACTGCTCTAATGTTTTCCAGACGTGCTTGATGATGAGCTTGGCATATGAAACAATTTTCTACAGTAATAAAACTAATTAAAGTAGGCAGTCATCCACATACACTTTCTAATGAATTATAATAAGCTCATTAATCTCTCCTACTCCTATTCCAAAAAATTCATTGATAGGCCTGCATGTAAGAGTAAAATTCTCAGCATGAAAAATGGACAGCTATTGCAGAATCAAAAAAGACTGTGGATTTAAGCTAAAAAATCACAAATGGCTGATCAATACTTTAAATGAAATGTATAGCTTCTAAACTCTGCCCAGATTACTTATTGACAAGACATTTTCTATTTGAGTTCTCCTATAATTTATTTAACAAAGGAAAAATGATTCATTGTATGGTAATAACTCTTCAGCACCTTGAAGACTAAAATTGAATGAACCCACTCCACATTTTTTCCTGGAGATCATATAAGAATGATGAATCGAGTACTTGAGATCAAGTGATAAAAAACACACCCTGTTTTCACTCCAGAGAGTGCTAAAGTATCTGCTCAATTTATCAAAGCATATTAATTATTTTTTGTTAACTGATTCAAATTTGTGAGACACTTGATGAAGCATCTTAAGAATTGTTGTTCCATTCAGTTACAAATAGATTGGCAATGTAGACCTATTGTTTTAGAGATAATTTTTACTGTGAAACAGATTAGAATGTTAAACATAGTGCATGGAGAGACACTTTCTGAACTACAAATGTTAATACTAAGAAAATATTTTTGGTGGGGTTTATTCTATCCTCTGGCAACCCACTCCAGTACTCTTGCATGGAGAATCCCATGGACGGAGGAACCAGGGAGGCTTCAGTCCATGGGGTCGCGAAGAGTAAGACACGGCTGAGCGACTTCACTTTCACTTTTCACTTTCATGCATTGGAGAAGGGAATGGAAACCCATTCCAGTGTTCTTGCCTGGAGAATCCCAGGGATGGCGGAGCCTGGTGGGCTGCCGTCTATGGGGTCGCACAGAGTCAGACACGACTGAAGCGACTTAGCAGCAGCAGCAGCAGCAGCAGCAGCATTCTATCCTAATTATAATTTAATGTTTTAAAAATGTAGCTCATTCCATTCTTAAAGCTAATTACTGCTATAATGCACATAAGAACTTGCCCCTTAAGAATTTAAACTAGAAATGTAGATTTCAGAATTCATACAGAATATTTGTAACAGGTTAACTGAAAATGGGCACATTTTAATATATGATATTAACATATTCAAAATTGTTATTTACATTCGTGAATTTTTAGTTACTATTTCATAGTTCTTTAGAAGAGGTTAGATATTCTGTGCAAAGTATTTTCTTTTGCAAAACAGATGTTTAAAAGTCTGACAGTTTTGTTAGGTAGAAGGTTAGCAAACTTGCCCCTGAGTAGAATGTCTCTCAGGCTGGGTTCAGTTGTTAATCTGGTGGCCAGTTGCTATTTTATGTGATAATGAGTTGTTTCTGTGCTGTGAACAGCAGTTAGGGGCTGGGCTTTTGGTACAGGCTCCTCCACTATCTAGCTGCATGGTCTTGAGGAAGTAATTTATCCACACATTGTTCAGTATTTTCACATGTAAAATAGTGAACTTAGGTGAGACCAGTGCACTCCAAACTGTCAAAAGTGTCACTGATAGTAAATTTGATATTTTATGTAATTTTAATACTACAGTTAAAAAATGTTGTATGAGGTAAGACAGTTTTCCTTTTTAATTCCAGCTCAGTTCTTTTGAAATCAAGGTGATACATTTTATAGCATCTAGGTGCCACAAGTCCTTAATATTTCTCTGACATTTTATTGGCATAGCAGTGGGTCTCCTTGTAGTTTCTAAGAGACAGAGAAACATTCTGCTGAAAAGAAGAATGCTGCATGTAAGTCTCATTAAGAGAAGTAAATTTTTGGAAAGTTGTATCGAAGATAACAGAAAATTAAATAAGAGCTTTAGGAAAATTTTCAGAACTCCAACTCACCTTGTTTTGAACAGAAATCCCTGTTTGAAAAAGACTTGTTCCAATTAGTAGATCTAATTAATGGTACCTATTAAGAGTTAGCTGTATTTTGAATAAACTTTAATTATGTGCTTTAATGCTAATAGGAATTACAACATCATCATAACCTCCAACATTTATGTAATGCTAAATGTTGTTGTTCAGTCCCTAAGTTGTGTGACTCTTTATGACCCTGTGGACTGCAGCATACCAGGCTTCCCTCTCCTTCACTATCTCCCAGAGTTTGCTTAAACTCATGTCCATTGAGTTGGTGATGCCGTCCAACCATCTCATCTTCTGTTGCCCCTAAATAACTAATATTTATTGAGTGCATGCCAGGCAGGCACTCCTTCTAAGTGATTTATATATATTAACGCATATTAGTCTTCATCATTCATTTTAATGTTTACAGCAACCACATAAATTAAGCACTAATATTGGTCTCATTTTTCACATGAGGAAACTGAAATACCAAGATATAAAGGAATTTGAGAAAGGTCAGACTGCTAGTAAGTAATGGAGTTTTTTAATTCTGTAACTATCCAAGTATCCCTATAGATTTCTATTCCTTACTGTTCTCTATCCTGCCACCCTTAGTAAAGCTTTAGTTAACTGAATTTTCTCAGCTCTCAACTAGAAGCTTGTTTCTTTCAACATTATTTACCCAGTGTCTGGCATGGGGTAGGCACTCAAAAAGAAACATATGAATGGATTAAGTAATCAATAAATCTCTAATGTTAAAGACAACTTACAAAGTGCCTATGCACATAACCTGCTAGACTCTGAGTCCTCAATTTAGCACTTCCTATTATCCCTCCCACATGTAATTTCCTCCTGATAACTTGTCACCATTTCTGTTATTAATCTTGGATAATTTGCAATACAAACACTGTACTTTGATGTCAAAATGTATAGGCTTAGGTGAAAACCCCATTACTTAACTCTGTCCACTACTTAAGCATGTGATATTAGAAGATTTATTTAACCTTCACTCAAGTTTAAGCATTTTTAATATGCACAATATAGATACTAATATCCACAGAATCTATCCAGCAGAATTATTGTACTATATAAATTAAATGTATTTAAAACACCTAAAAATGAATGGTATATTGTAGATGTTTTATGAAAGAGACAATATAGAAGACATCCTGGAATGTGGAGGAAGTGAGCATTAGGAAGCATTATTATGAACAAAGCAAGTGGAGGTGATAGAATTTCACTGAGCTATTTCAAATCCTAAAAGATGATGCTGCTAAAGTGCTGTACTCAATATGCCAGCAAATTTGGAAAACTCCACAGTGGTCACAGGATGAGAAAAGGTCAGTTTGCATTCCAATTCTAAAGAAAGGCAATGCCAAATACTAAAGAATTTTCAAACTACTGAACGATTATGCTAATTTCCCATGCTAGCAAAGTAATGATCAAAATCCTTCAACCTAGGCTTCAGGAGTACATGAGCTGAGAACTTTTGTATGTACAAACTGGATTTAGAAAAGGCAGAGGAATCAGACATCCTTACCTGTCCCTTGAGAAACCTGTATGTAGAACAAGAAGTGATAGTTATAACCTTGCATGGAACAACTGACTGGTTCAAAATTGGGAAAGGAATATGTCAAGACTCTTTATTGTCACCCTGCTGATTTAACTTCTATGCAGAGTACATCATGTGAAATGCCAGGCAGGATGGTTCACAAGCCGGAATCAAGATTGCCAAGAGAAATAGCAACAACCTCAGATTTGCAAATGTACCACTATAATGATAAAAGTGAAGAGGAAATAAAGAACCTCTTGATGAAGCTGAAAGAGGAGGGTGAAAAAACTGGCTTAAAACTCAATATTCAGAAAACTAAGATGTCCCATCAGTTCAGTTTACTTCAGTCACTCAATCATGTCTGACTCTTTGCAACCCCATGGACTGCAGCACACCAGGCTTCCTTGTCCATCACCAGCTCCCGGAGCTTACTCAAACTTATGTCCATTGAGTCAGTGATGCCATCCGCCCATCTCATTCTCTGTTGTCTCCTACATCTCCAGCCTTCAAACTTTCCCAGCATCGGGGTCTTTTCAAATGAGTAAATTCTTCACATCAGGTGGCCAGAGTATTGGAGTTTCAGCTTCAGCATCAGTCCTTCCAATGAACACCCAGGATTGATCTCCTTTAGAATGGACTGGTTGGATCTCCTTGCAGTCCAAGGGACTCTCAAGAGTCTTCTCCAGCACCACAGTTCAAAAGCATCAATTCTTCAGCGATCAGCTTTCTTCACAGCCCTACTCTCACATCCATACATGACCACTGGAAAAACCATAGCCTTGACTAGATGGACCTTTGTTGGCAAAGTAATGTCTCTGCTTTTTAATATGCTATCTAGGTTGGTCATAACTTTTCTTCCAAGGAGCAAACGTCTTTTAATTTCATGGCTGAAGTCACCATCTGCATTGATTTTGGAGCCCCATAGATGAAGTTTCTCACTGTTTCCATTGTTCCCCCATCTATTTCCCATGAAGTGATAGGACCAGATGCCATGATCTTTGTTTTCTGAATGTTGCATTTTAACCCAGCTTTTCCACTTTCCTCTTTCACTTTCATCAAGCGGCTCCTTAGTTCGCTTTCTGCCATAAGGGTGGTGTCATCTGCGTATCTGAGGTTATTGATATTTCTCCCGGCAGTCTTGATGACATCTTGTGCTTCATCCAGCCCCTCGTTGATCATGATGTACGCTGCATATAAGTTAAATATAAGCAGGGTAACAATATACAGCCTTGACGTACTACTTACCCGATTTGGAACCAGTCTGTTGTTCCATGTCCAGTTCTAACTGTTGCTTCCTGACCTGCATTCAGATTTCTCAAGAGGCAGGTCAGGTGGTCTGGTATTCCCATCTCTTGAAGAATTTTCCACAGTTTATTGTGATCCACACAGTCTAAGCCTTTGGCATAGTCAATAAAGCAGAAGTAGATGTTTTTCTGGAACTCTCTTGCTTTTTTGATAATACCACAGATGTTGGCAATTTGATCTCTGGTTCCTCTGCCTTTTCTGAAACCAGCTTGAACATTTGGAAGTTCATGGTTCACTTACTGTTGAAGCCTGGTTTGGAGAATTTTGAGCATTACTTTTCTAGCATGTCAGATGAGTGCAGTTGTGCAGTAGTCTGAACATTCTTTGACATTCTTTCCTTGAGATTGGAATGAAAACTGACCTTTCCAGTCCTGAGGACATTGCTGAGTTTTCCAAATTTGATGGCATTTTGAATGTAGCACTTTCACTGCAACATCTTTTAGGATTTGAAATAGCTCAACTGGGATTCCATCACTTCCACTAGCTTTGCTTCACATTCCAGGATGTCTGGCTCTAGGTGAGTGATAACACCATCGTGGTTATTTGGGTCATGAAGACCTTTTTTGTATAGTTCTTCTATGTATTCTTGCCACCTCTTCTTAATATCTTCTGCTTCATTATGTCTATACTATTTTTTGTCCTTTATTATACCCATCTGTGCATAAAATGTTCCCTTGGTATCTCTAATTTTCTTGAAGAGATCTCTTGTCTTTCCCATTCTTTTGTTTTCCTCTATTTCTTTGCATTGATCACTGAGGAAGGCTTTCTTATCTCTCCTTGCTATTCTTCAGAACTCTGCATTCAAATGTGTGTTATTTTTCCTTTTCTCCTCTGCCCTTTGCTTCTCTTCTTTTCTCAGCTATTTGTAAGCCCTCCTTAGACAACCATTTGCCTTTTTGCATTTCTTTTTCTTGAGGTTGGTCTTGATCACTGCCTCCTGTTCAAAGTCCCAAACCTCTGTCCATCATTCTTCAGGCTTTCTGTCTCTCCAATGTAATCCCTTGAATATATTTTTCACTTCCATTGTATAATCATAGGGGATTTGATTTAGTGATGTCCCATTACTTCATGGCAAATAAATGGGGGGAAAGTGAAAACAATGACAGATTTTATTTTCTTGAACTCCAGAATCATCTTGAATGGTGACTGCAGCCATGAAATTAAAAGACACTTGGTCCTTGGAAGGAAAGCTATGGCAAACTCAGGCAACTTATCAAAAAGCAGAGACATCACTTTGCCCACCAAGGTCTATCTAGTCAAGGTTATGATTTTTCCAGTGGTCATGTATGGATGTGAGAGTTGGACTGTGAAGAAAGCCAAGCCCCAAAGAATTGATGCTTTTGAACTGTGGTGCTGGAGAAGACTCTTGAGAGTCCCTTGGGCTGCAAGGACATCAAACCCCTCAATCCTAAAAGAAAGCACCCCTTAATATTCATTGGAAGGACTGATGCTGAAGCTGAAGCTCCGATATTTGGCCACCTAATGCAAAGAGCCAACTCATTGGAAGAGACCCTGAAGCTGGGAAAGCTAGAAAGCAAGAGAAGCAGGTGGCAGAGAATGCAATGGTTAGATAGTATCACCAACTCAATGGACATGAACTTGAGCAAACTCCAGGAGGGTGTGGACTATAGGAAAGCCTGGCTTGCTGTAGTCCATAGTGTTGTAAAAAATTGGATGTGACCTAATTTTAAATCAGATGATTTATCCAAAGTGCCTGACATAAAATTACAACAAAGTACATGTTAGGTGCTTCTTTTAGTAATAGTTTTTCTTTCCTTTAAATATTCCTCTGTCTTTGGTCTTATATATTGGTGGGGAAAAGGAGATTATTCATGACCTCCTGAGTGAATATGTTTATTAGACTATTTTCTTGTAGTCCTCTTTAAAATATAAGCACTGTCTTTGCTTGATAAAAGTATAACTCAACGTTTTGAGCACTATGCTTCTTAAAGTTACTACCATAAGAAGTAGAAAATTCAGATCTAGTTGCTGCATTTTTTTTTAGTGCTGAGAGTTCTTTTGAACACAATATTAGTCTGAGACCACACCACATTTACCATAGATCCAGTAGGTTACATGATTGCTAAATATGTTTCAATAAATAGTTTTATTTTCATGTAATTTTTCTAGGATATTGCACCTTTAACACTTCAAGCTCGTTAATGAAAATTCACACAAAACCCCTAACAAAACAACTCTAATAAAATGAATGTCATAATTTTGTGTCTTTTCAGATTTTTGATAAGTATATATTTCATTTTGAATTCTATTTTAAAATGTGTATTTTTCATGGTATTCCACTGACTTTGTAATCATCATTTTAAAAAATGCATAATATTTCATTGAATTACCATTGTTTAGTAATAATTCTTCACTTGTATACTTAGGTTGCCTTCAGTATTTCAACATTATAATGTTGGGTATGTATGGCATGACTGCTTATTTTCAGTCTTAAAGGATGTTTTCTTTAACTAGCAGGGCTGGGATGGGGTGAGGGTGGGGTATTGGTATCAGTGCATTTATTCACATTTTCTCCCATGCCTGGAGTTCATTACTTTTCTTACCATATTTTGATTACATGTGAAAAAGAATTTGAACAATTGCATGTCTCCATGAACTTTATCACATACTAGTTATCAGTTGAAGTGACTTTGATGAAACTGACTTGTCTAGAAATTTTGATCAATGTTAAGTTGGTAGAATGTGGTGCTGTTTCTAAGTGTGTGGTGGTGACTGCCCTGGCATCTGCACAAAAGGCATGACAGAAGCCTCTGGGGCTTGTCTGAATGAGTAGGTGAGTCAGACATAAAGGCAAAAATACTACTACACACATACACTTCAGTAGACACCTGTGCCTCTTCCCATGCTCACGAATCAGATAGTGACTCAATATGCAAGTATGGGAAAGCTTTATGTTTATAATGTAAAGGAATAAAGAACTACTGCTACATTAGATACGCTGAGAAGCCCATATTAGCATAATAACCTTATATTAGAAGTAAAAATAGGCACTTGAAGAGTTTTAAGGGTAGGAGACGTAGTAGAAAACTGCCATGGTTTATGTACTCTCTTCTGTCCTTTTTATTTGTTCATTTATTAATTATTAAAAAATAGTATATCAATTCAATTACATAAAATCTATAAGAAGGTCCGGTATTTGAAAATTATGTTATGTCTGTGTGTTAGTTTTCTAGGGCTGCTGTAATAACGTACCACAAACCGAGTAGCTTAAATGACAGAGATTTATTGTCTCAGAGTTCCAGAGATCAAGATGTCAGCAGAACTGTGCTCCCTTTGAAGGCGCTAAGAAAGGATCTGCCCAAGGTCTCTCTCGCAGTTCTTGGTAGTTCCTTGTTTTGTGACAGCATAGTTTCGGTCTTCACACGGTGTGCCTTTCCTGTGCATTATTCTGAGTCCAGTTCTCTCCGTTAATAAAGGCACCAGTCTTATTGCATTAGCGGCCTATTCTGTTCGAGTGTTTCTTAACCAGTTATATCTGCAGTGACTCTGTTTCTAATAAGGTCACATTGTGAGGTACTAGAGGTTAGTATTTCAATATATGAACTTTAAGGGGACACATTCAGTTCTTAACAATCTGTTACATGATTCAAGTTGTTTATAAAGAGGATCTTTTACTATTATTGAAGCATCATCAAGAAAAGGTTATTTCATTTCCTTCTGTTCATGGGTACTTCTCTGCCTACAGATAGCTAGTTTCTCCTCCTATGTACTGGATCTCATCCCTTAACTCTTGAAGGTTTTTCCACTCATAGGTTTTTCCACTCCCTCTTTCACCTGTGTTTGTTTAACTTCTCCATTCTTACCGAATCCTTCTCATTAGTCTTTTTACCTGTTCAGTGTTTTCCATGTAGTGGGCATGCACAGCACATCTCAATCCTATTAGCTACTATTCTTCATTCTTGGAAGAAGCTTTCATTTTGCAAGTGTGTAATTGGTAACTCCTTATTTCTCCATCATCTTCAGTTTTCTTCTGAGTCTAAAGTCTGCTTCTAACACACTACCTGAGACTGATCTGTTAAATATCCATGGTGACATTTTTGATAAGCCCTTAATTCACCTCATCTTTGTTGCATTCAACATCATTGACCACCTTCTCTTTCTGAAACGTATTTCCTGCCTTGTCTGTTATGCCACCACGCTTTCTTCATTTTCAGTTTTCTTCACAGTCACTTCTTTTCCTCTCTCAGTTATTGATTTTCCACTACATCAATATACTAGTGCTTTCCAAATTTCGTCTCTTGACCAGATCTCTCTCTTTGGAGCCCGTACATAGCCAATAAGTTGTATTTCTTCATAGCCATGCGTTGTTACATAGCCAGCTCATGCTGTATTTCTTCAGTTGGATGTACAAGGAACCTTAAAATTAAAGTGTCTTTTCTTCATCTTAAATTCTTCCACCTCAAATCATATTTGCTCTTAACAAGAATGAGCCATACTTGCCTTCTCTGAGTAGACCTTCCAGAAACTTAATGTCGTCTTTGTCTCCCCCTTCTCATTATTCCCTTTCACTCCACACACATACAGTAGACTCCACCTTTTAAATAGCTTCAGATCCTCTCCTACAGCCCCATATTACGTTAAATTCTAATGATTTCTTACCTGGATTATTAAAATAGTCTCTTAATTTCAACAAATTATACTTTTAGGTTGCTATCTCCTATTGCAGGGGATCTTCCCAAGCCAGAGATTGAACTGGTGTCCTTGCATCTCCTGCATATTCAGGCAGACTCTTTACCACTGAGCAACCTGGGAAACCCCTAGTTCTGTTATTAGTAATTGATTTAGCAGGGTCACATGGCTAAATCGTGACACAGCAAAAACTCAAGTGCAAATCTTCTCTGCTTTGATTGAGTGACAAGGGGTAATATGAAAAAACATTGATTTGTAAGTTTTGTGTTGTAGTAGACAATAGCTTCTGAGATAACATACTGTTGCTTAATTATAATCTAAATCTTCCCTTAATTTACAAAATATTTTCTGTTTTCTGATGCAAGTTAATTATGTAATTGGTCATAGTAGGCAGTCCATAAGCAACCACTGGAAATTGTATCTACTCTGTGAGTCGAAACTGCTTCTGTTCCCAAATTCATGTCTTAAAGACTCCCATTTTACAATGCACATATAATGAGTAATTGAAGATACCACTCTGTGCTGTTACTATCTACTGCATACGTGCATGCTAAGTCACTTCAGCTGTGCCTAATTCTTTGCTACTCTATGGACTGTATGGAGCAGGCAATGGCAACCCACTCCAGTACTCCTGCCTGGAAAATCCTACGGATGGAGGAGCCTGGTAGGCTGCAGTCCATGGGGTTGTGAAGAGTCGGACACAACTGAGCAAATTCACTTTCACTTTTCACTTGCCTTCATTGGAGAAGGAAATGGCAACCCACTCCAGCGTTCTTGCCTAGAGAATCCCAGGGACGGGGGAGCCTGGTGGGCTGTTTTCTGTGGGGTCACACAGAGATGGACACGACTGAAGTGACTTAGCAGCAGCAACTATGGACTGTTGACCACCAGGATCCTTTGTCCCATGGGGTTCTCCAGACAAGAATAGTGGAGTGGGTTGCCATTCTCTCTTCCAGGGGATGTTCTCCTACCAGGGATCAAACCTACATCTCTGTGTTGGCAGGCAGATTCTTTATCACTGGCACCACTTGGGAAGCCCTACTCTCCATGAGTGCTCTAAAAAAAGAAGAAAGCATGAGCTTTACTCCTTTCCTTACTACCTGAGATTAGTTTATGTTCGGTAGCTGTGATCTGTAGCTTCAGCTAATGTTCCTTGCATTTTTGCAGCTTAGTCTTCTGATCTCCCAGACTACCTAAAACCGCTGCTTAAATTGAGTCTCATTATCTATGATTCCTGTGCAGCACAACATTGAAGCCTTCTTTTTGTCCTCCTACCCAGAATTTTACAATTATGCCAGAATTCTTGAAAAAATAATCCTTACGGTTTTACTTATTTCTGTATTCTTTATCATTGTCACAATTCAGCATCCTATAAAATGGGATAATACCATTTCTGAGATTTGCTAATATTAGGAATATCTGTCTAGTTTTTATTCTCTTTAATAATATATACAACTTGAAAAACTTTTCTCTACCTTTATTGTGCAAATATATATATATATATATATATATATATATATATATATATATGCATTGCCAGGCAGTACCTAATATTATCCCCACTGTCTTTCTTCTCTTTCTGGGCCCTCATAAATGTTCAGGGCCCAAGAGCCATCCCAGCTACCTTATCCCAGGAGAATGGCAAAAGAGTACCCAAGGCCTGCAGCCAGCTCCTGCCAGCGTTGCTTTACGAGATTTAAAGATTCTTTTGATAGTGGGATCTTGGATCTGACACACTAACACTCAGATGAGAGACAGAAGTGTTTGGAACTTACCCTTTCAAAAGGGAGAAGGCTGCTAGGCAGAGTCATGGAGAAGATTGCCCCACTGGGGGCCAAGTAGTGGTGAATTGGAGCCAAAGAGTGCAGTTTATATATGACAAGCAGGACGGGATTGGCAGGGTTTCCAACACTCCCTAAGAACTGACTAATTTGAATCATTTCAATAAATCTAGGGTGTGGAGTTTGTCTCTAGTTGCCTGGTACTTGGCCTGATGGGGCTGTTACCTAATGGCTCTAGAGTATGAGGACCCTATAAAGGAAGTGTTTGGAGTATGGTCTTAACAGCTATTGAAGAGAGGAACTAACTGGCCTCTAGCCAAGACCTCAAAACTAAGTCAAAATAGCATTTTAAACAAAGTGAGCAAAACAACTGTACTATGCGCTTATGGGTGAGGAATGGGGTGTGTTTGATGTATTTTATTACTTTTCCTTCCCAGCAACTAAAGTTTATGTGCTGCGTGTGTATTCTTAGTCACTGTTGTGTCTGACTCTTTGCGACCCCATAGACTGTAGTTCACCAGGCTCCACTGTCCATGGGGATTCTCCAGGCAAGAATACTGGAGTGGGTTGCCATTTCCTTCTCCAGGGGATCTTCCCAACCCAGGGATAGAACCCAGGTCTCCTGCCTTGCAGGCCAATTCTTTACTGTCTGAGCCACCAGGGAAGTTCACAGTTATGTTCAAACATAATTCTCTTAGTTTGGCCAGGATATTGAGGGATAAGGTGTCCTCTGCTGCTGCTAAGTCACTTCAGTTGTGTCCGACTCTGTGTGACCCCATAGACGGAAGCCCACCAGGCTCCCCCGTCCCTGGGATTCTCCAGGCAAGATCACTGGAGTGGGTTGCCATTTCCTTCTCCAATGTGTGAAAGTGAAAAGTGAAAGTGAAGTCGCTCAGTCGTGTCCCACCCTTAGCGACCCCACGGACTGCAGCCTACCAGGCTCCTCCGTCCATGGGATTTTCTAGGCAAGAGTACTGGAGTGGCTTGCCATTGCCTTCTCCGAAGATGTCCTCTACTCCTTTCCTAAAACTTGAAAAACAAGTAAGCGTGCCTTCATAATGGAAAGGAACTTTTTACAGGGAAATTTTAGCCTTTTTTTTTCTTGTATAGTCTACACTGTGGAAAGAGTCACTTAAACAATTGCTCACTTTCTTTAAGAAATTTAAGCATAATGTGACAAGTGTGCTTGCCTTCTGTGAGGAAAGAAAAAAATACTGGCATCAGACAATCCCAAGACCTCTTAAAGATACTGATTTCCCCAAGAATTTCATACCAAGCGAGTACAGTAGGACAAATGAACATTATTACTTATTGAATTTCTCTGTGAAAAGCTCATTGTTGGTGAGTTTGTAAAAATATTTATGTCTTAAGTATAATTCATAATTGATGTTGGTGAAACCCATGGGTTTAGGAGATCAAGAAACTAATTTGTCATGCTTATTATAATTCATTAGGACACTGAGAAATTTGCTTTCATCCTTCTACTCGCAAAATATTATCATTCTAAGAAGGCTTTAGAAAATGAAATACAAATGTTTGTTTTTTTAATTTTTAATTTTCACCATAAATACTGTGTGAAACAAAGAACAGAGTAATAAAAACTTTGAGTAAATATTTTTTGTAAGGATTATGACTTAGGTTAATATTCTCTATTTACTCTATAATAAAAACTATGTAAGATGTAGAAGATCTTACATATTAGAAGTTATGTAACTCAAGTTTTTTCTTATTAATATAGTAAAGTGAATTTAAGCAGACTCTAACAACTTGGAAAAGACAAGGCCATAGTCTCATGGAACTGTTTTATTAGGTTGGTGCAAACATAACTGCGGTTTTGGATCATAAATTTTAAATCATTATAACTAGGCTCAAATAATCTTTATTAATCAAAATCAGAACCATTACAATCAATACATTTTTGCCAATGAGAAATAAGTGTGCTTATTCCTGAAGCATAAAAATCCATGCTTCAGGATTCACTGAACTCTTGTAAAGAGTTCCTGCTGGTTGTGGAAATACTCTCCCTGCAAAAAGTTGTCAAGATGCTTGAGGAAGTGGTAGTCAGTTGGCAAGAGGTCAGGTGAATATGGCAGATGAGGTAAAACTTTGTACCCCAACTTTTGAAGCATCAGTTGTGAGATATGTGGTCAGGCGTTGTCATGGAGAAGAGTTTGGCTCTTTCTGCTGACCAGTGCCAGCTACGTGTGCTGCGGTTTTCAGTGCATCTCGATTTACTGAGCTTAAGTCTCAGATATAATGGTTTTACCAGGATGCAGAAAGCTGTAGTTGTAATCAGACAGGCAGCAGACCACCAAACATTAACCTTGACCCTTTTTTGATGCAAGTTTGGCTTTAGGAAGTGCTTTAGAGGATCCTCTCAATCCAGTCACTGAGCTGGCCGTCATCAGCAGCTGTCTTATAAAATCCACTTTTCGTTGCACGTTACAGTCCAATCTAAAAATGGTTCATGGTTGTTGCTTAGAATAAGATTACACTTCAAAACGATTATTTTTTTTTATTGTGGTCAGCTCATGAGGCACCCACTTATCAAGCTTTTCACCTGTAGTTGTAACAGGATCAGCTTTGATGATTGATTTCTGTTGGTCATTGTCAACTTCTGATGGCCGGCCAATATACTCATCTTCAAGGGTCTCATCTCCTTTGCAAAACTTCTTGACCCACCACTGCACTATATGTTCCTTAGCAGTTCCTGGGCCAGATTTATTGTTATGAGTTGTCTCCACTGCTTTAGGACCCAGTTTGAACTAAAATAGCTCAAATTTACTTTTTGTCTAACATCATTCCCATATTCTAAAATGCATATCAAATAAACAGCAAGTAATGTCATTAGCAAAAACACATGAAGGGAGAAATGTGCATTAAAATTATGTATAACATAACCACATTTATGTAAGAATATATTACAATATTAAATGGCAAATTTCAACAATGCAAAAATTGTAATTACTTTCACCAACTTAATAAAATAGCAACTTTCTCAGTGGAGGCTAATATTTTTAACTATTTCCAAAATTATCAGAATACAATGTATTCTGTAAAGAGATTAATGGACACAACGGTCTTGGTATTATTCATTAATGGTTTCATTTAATTTGACCTTTTATACAATCGTCTTCTCTGCTTAATTTCTTTGGACAAAGCCTGCTAATCCTGCCCCCTGCTTATCCTAGAAATGTACCATTTTGTTCAATAACTGGTCACCAAAAATTCTGACAGTAAAATAAGATTCTGTGCATGGAAAATGAAAGTCACTCGGTTGTGTCCCACTCTTTACGACCCATGAACTGTACAGTCCATGGAATTCTCCAGGCTAGAATACTGGAGTGGGTAGCCTTTCCCTTCTCCAGGTGATCTTCCCAACCCAGGGATCGAACTCAGGTCTCTCTCATATAGACAGATTCTTTACCAGCAGAACAACAAAGGAAGCCCATGTTTTATAAATTAGAAAGCCTTAGCTTAAGGTATTATTATCATTATCTTGAGTGATGTGGGTCAATAAGAAGTTGTATAATTTCCTAAGAGTAACACTTGCAAATGAAAAGACAGCCAATATGCCACTATGTTAAGGGATAATGCTGTTTATTGATTTGATTTATATGCTTAGAAATACATTTCTAAGGTACTTACTTTGAACACCTTTTATGCCTTTTTAAAATTTTATATTGCTATGTAAACAATATTTTTAACAAAACACAATGTTTTTGTAAATATTCAATGGAATCAATGACATTATAAAATCAAATCTAGAATGTGTATATATATATTTATTTAATATTTATTTACTTTTGGCTGTGCTGGGTCTTTGTTGCTTTCTCTAGTTGCAGAAAGCAGGGGCTACTTTTCGTTGTGGTGCGAGGGCTCCTCATTGCCGTGGCTTCTCTTGTTGTGGCACATCGGCTCTAGGCACACAGGCTTCAGTAATTGCATCACATGGGCTCAGTAGTTGCTGCTCATGGGCTCCAGAATACAGGCTCTGTAGTTGGTACACGAGCTTAGCTGCCCTGTGGCATGTGGAGTCGTCCCAGACCAGGGATCAAGCCAGTGTCCCCTGTATTGCAAGGCGGATTCTTAACCACTGGACTACCATGGAGGCCCCTAGAATCTTTTTAAATGGAATGTTTATGAAAAGAAAATTTTCTAGCATCGTGTAGCGGTTGTTGATACTGAAATGACTTATAAAATGTTTTAAAAATTATTTTAAACTAAATAAACAATTAGGGTGGTGTTTTATTGACTTTTCCTTTCAGGATTTGAAAAGCAGGCTCTGTTATAGCTCTGTGTAGATGATTATATGCCTGCGCTGGTTTATTTCACTAGCTACCCAGTTGTTGCAGGTAACATGCTGCTTTAATGCTAAGTTAGCATAACGATTACATGAGGTCAGGTGTTTAGTGGAACTGCAAAATACATTGTCAATTATTGTATATTTTGTGTTTTCTGATCTCTGTCCTTCTGTCTTCTCCTACCATACTCCTATTTCTTTCTTCTCTGTTTTCACTTGTTCATAACAATCTGTACTTGTTTACTCTGATAAAATTGTCTGTTTCCTTTATTTTTTAATCTTTTGACCTTTCCACTTACAAGAATGAGGGAACAGCTTGTAAGTCTTAAAATAAAGCCCTCCAGAGAAAGGACCAAAAGTCTATAAATAGAGAGTCATGATGACTCAGTACCAATTTTGATGTGTTTTTTTTAAATATTAGCCAAGAATTATGTTTATAATGTTACCTGAGGAATTATGTGAAGATTCATGAGTTAGACATTATTGTTTATTTTTTTAATCTGCATTTCTAATTTCAGCATAAGATAATTTTTGAGGTGATTTACAGTATCTGCTTGCCTTTAATTTCTTAGAACTTGATTTCTATTCATACATGTTTCAAACAATGAGGTGATTCTAATTCAGGCAAAAATAAATGATACGAATATATGGAAGTGAAGTCAGCTAAATGAATTTGGGGCAAATTAACCAAATATTCATGTATCTGGCTTTAATTTTCCAAATTTAGAAAATAAAAGTAAAATAAGGTAATTTTTAAGAAACTAGTATATCTGTATTTTTAATTCTCTTGAAGGTTAAATACTGAGAATATATTTTATTATGCATGAAATAAATTTGAAAGTTACAATAAACATAACTTTATTCACAAAAATCATACTTTAAATCACAAAATATTTTTTAAATTAGCTGTATATATTTTATACACCTGTAATGAGTCATAATTTACACTAATTCTAATTGTAATAATTTAATTTGTCCATACGTTCTGATGATCTCTATAACAAATCATCCCAAATGGCTTAAAACTATACTTTTATTTCGTTCACAATTTTACAAGTCAGGAATTTGGGAATGATTTAGCTCTGGTAGTTATGGTGAAATACTGGTCAGAGCTTTGTTCATCTAAAGACTTCACTAGACTAGGTGTGTAGATGGCTCACTCTCAGGATTGAAAGTTGATGCTGCTGGTGCTGGATGTGTCCTTAAGAGGCTGTCAAAGAAAGTGAAATGTAGTTTGTACTTTTTAGCATGACCGCTGTGTTCTTTCTACAAGGGAGGAACTTGAGAGGTACATTCTAAGAGACCATCCTGGGAACTGAAAGTTGATCTAGTCCTAAGAATCACACAGAATTACTTCCATTGTATTCACCTGGTCAAGCAAGGCCATAGACCAACCCAGATCCAAGGAGAGAACATTAGATTACATCTTTCATTTGGAACAGTAGCAAAGGATTTGTAACCCCTTTAATCCACCATATTATAAGTTCCATATTTATGAATAATTATTGAATTAGGAAATCTAGAATTGATTTTAGTCCTAGAATCAGTTATACTTGAGTGAGAAACAAAGGATGCCATAATGATTCAATTATATGTTTTCCTAAGTAATATGCATTTAAATTAACGTAAGGTTAATTGGTTACATTAGCCTGTGTTACAGAGAAGGCAATGGCAAGCCACTCCAGTACTCTTACCTAGAAAATCCAATGGATGGAGCAGCCTGGTAGGCTGCAGTCCGTGGGGTCGCTAAGGGTCGGACACAACTGAGCGACTTCACTTTCACTTTTTGCTTTCACACATTGAAGAAGGAAATGGCAACCCACTCCAGTGTTCTTGCCTGGAGAATCCCAGGGAAGGGGGAGCCTGGTGGGCTTCCGTCTATGGGGTCGCACAGAGTCAGACACGACTGAAATGACTTAGCAGCAGCAGCAGCAGCAGCAGCCTGTGTTAATGGATGTTAATAGCATTATTTTAAAAACCAAGAATATTAAAATCTAGTTACTTGTACACACCAAGAGAATTTCTGACTTAATAGAGCATTCTATCAAACATGTCCCAGAATTTTGCACAGATAGTGAGAATATTAAGGGAATATTGATTCATCTGAGAGTAGCTTTCATTTCAGTAATAATTGTTTAAAGTTTTCATCTTGTGTGTTAGACAGAGATATCTATGAATTTTGCCAAAAGTACATATAACAACTAAAAACAGAACTGTAGGTGGCCAGGATTCATTTGCAAAGTCATTGATAAAGAAAAGACCTTTATAATGTCTTTGGCTTCTGATGTCATATGATAAACTTATGTGTTTTAATATACATTATTCCTTAAATAAGTGCAAATGGTATATTAGCACCTACCTGATTTAAAGCTGTGAGATTAAGAACATCTTGAAAAAACTTTCCAGAGCTAGGGGGAAGAAAATCAGAGAATTGTGTAAAGGCAGCTTGTTTTTGGAAAGTAATTTTGTTTTTAATTTCTATTAGCCACAATATAGGTAAATCTTCATTTTAAATGAATTCATTGATAAAATATCAATTAATATACAAAAATATTGTTGCTAACATTCAACTAAAAAACAGTAGATTCAGGCTAAGGCTCAGATTCATTTCAATAAAGGACTCACTCAGTTCAGTTCAGTTCAGTCGCTCAGTCGTGTCTGACTCTTTGCAACCCCATGAATCACAGCATGCCAGGCCTCCCTGTCCATCACCAACTCCCGGAGTGCACTCAAACTCATGTCCCTCGAGTCGGTGATGCCATCCAGCCATCTCATTCTCTGTTGTCCCCGTCTCCTCCCACCCCCAATACTTCCCAGCATCAGAGTCTTTTCCAGTGAGTCAACTCCTCGCGTGAGGTGGCCAAAGTATTGGAGTTTCAGCTTTAGCATCAGTCCTTCCAATGAACACCCAGGACTGATCTCCTTTAGAATGGACTGGTTGGATCTCCTTGCAGTCCAAGGGACTCTCAAGAGTCTTCTCCAGCACCACAGTTCAAAAGCATCAATTCTTTGGCGATCAGCTTTCTTCACAGTCCAACTCTCACATCCATACATGACCACGGGAAAAACCATTGCCTTGACTAGATGGACCTTTGTTGGCAAAGTAATGTCTCTGCTTTTTAATATGCTATCTAGGTTGGTCATAACTCTCCTTCCAAGGAGTAAGCGTCTTTTAATTTCATAGCTGCAATCAGCATCTGCAGTGATTTTGGAGCCCAAAAAAATAAAGTCTGACACTGTTTCCACTGTTTCCCCATCTATTTCCCATGAAGTGATGGGACCAGATGCCATGATCTTCGTTTTCTGAATGTTGAGCTTCAAGCCAACCTTTTCACTCTCCTCTTTCACTTTCATCAAGAGGCCTTTGAGTTCCTCTTCACTTTCTTCCATAAGGGTGGTGCCATCTGCATATCTGAGGTTATTGATATTTCTTCCAGAAATCTTGATTCCAGCTTGTGCTTCCTCCAGCCCAGCGTTCCTCATGATGTACTCCGCATATAAATTAAATAAGCAGGGTGACAATATATAACCTTGACATACTCCTTTTCCTATTTGGAACACTACCCAACTGCAACTCCTGCAGTTAGTTAACTGCCTCCAGCTGAAGTCAAGCTCAACACTGGGTGGTGTGAGACAATAGATTACCAGCAGCGGCTGAGGTCTAGCTCATGTGGCAGCTCCCAACCAATGACTGAGCAGGGAGTGGGAGGTGAACCCACCCACTTTCCTTCCACAGGGCCTTCCTCTCATAGGCAGTCTTGGAGTTGGAGCCCCTGGTTTAGCTGGTAGAGAATTTGACAGGTATGAATCCTGATTCACTGTTCCCCTTCCCCAATTCTGATTCTTCTTTTCTCATCACATAGCTTAATTTTTTAATATATCTTTTAAACCTTTTAGTAAACCTTGGGTACTTTTAGGGCTTCCCTGTTGGCTCAATGGTAAAGAATCTGCCAATGCAGGAGACACAGGTTCAATCTCTGGGTGGGAAAGATTCCCTGGAGAAGGAAATGACAAGCCACTCCAGTTTTCTTGCCTGAGAAATCCCATGGGGAGAGGAGCCTGGTGGGCTACAGTCATGAGTTGCAAAAGAGTGGAATATGACTTAGCATTTAAACAACAACAACCCTTAACTCTGCCTCAATATTTGTTTCCTAAAAAGCCAACAACCCATAACTCAACCTTAATATTTGTTTCCTAGAGGAAAGGTGATAATATTTTATTTTATGAAGGGGGTTAGTTTTTCTTAAGTGAGGTATTAGGCAGGACTGGAAATATGGGAATATAAGTACGAAGCAATAGAGTTTTTGTCAGAGTTTATGATCTCCTATTATTAATCTCCACCATAATGTCCATGGAACTCAAAGAAGTTAATTAATGAGAAAGAAGCCACAAAAAGAGTTTAGTGAAGTACCCAGAATTTGCCCTTAGATACCTCTGATTCTAAGAGACATGATTTTATTACCTACCTTTAAGCCTGCAATCTTTTTCTTTGCATTGTCAAGCAAGTTAAGACTTTTTACCATTAACATTGTAACATGCAACATTTAGACTCTGTGAAAATAAATATTAAAATGATCAGTATAAGTTCTATGAAAGCCCATGATTTAGGGAAGAAATAGGGCCGCTATGAAATAAAAGTTACAGAGATAATTAGCATCTCCCAGTCAACTGGCTGTCTGAAAATGAAAAGAGGTATTAGTAAATTTGAATAATATATTCTGTATTGTTTACACTAAAAGTAGAAATTAGCACCATAAGAACTAGAATAAATACATACTCTTTTCTCTAATTCATTAGTTGTGTTCTTGTCAACTCAGATAAAGATCTGCTCAAGTGGGTTAGGGAAACAAGCAAACAACCCTTGAACTGTTTAGTGTTGTATGAAATGATGGGTGATTTAGACACTGTGAAACATGACTTCATGCTCAAGGGAAACATAAAACAACAAGGAAAAACTCCCACCCAGAGTAAGGAATAATGTTTGGAATGCCTCCTATGTCATGAGAAATTGTGGGGGATAGAAGCATTGCAGCCCAGAGACATACATGTGTAAACCAAGAAGACATGAAAGAAACCATGTTCTGCAGCTTTATTCTGTAGGAATGAGGACAAGTTATAAGCAAGTTGGAAGTGAAAACATACCATTCCAGAAATGTGCACGTAGTTGAGAATGAAAGGCACCATATATTGTGCTAAAGAGTTTTGACTTTTTTCCCCTCCTCTGAAAGAAATGATTAGCTGTTACACTAAGAAATGATGTAATTAATTCTCTTTTAGGAAAATTTCCCTGGCAGATGGGAAAGATGATAGACATAGAACCAGTTCAGAGACTTAATGCAGTAAGTCAGATATGAAGCAATGGATAGATACCTAGAGTAAGTTCATGAGAAATAGAAAGGAGTGAGTCCAAGAAATACCCAGAAGATTGAGATCAAAGAATTGGGTACCAAACTGGGATTGGATTGTGTATGAGCTGAGAGTATGGGATGCTTTTCTAGCTATTTTTAGAAATAAGATAATGGGAGGAATAAATGGAAATAATTTTTGAAATAGGAAGATGATGAAATTTGAGTCGGAATGTCTATAGGACGTTGAGTGTATGCTCAGTAAATAATTATATTTGTGGGCTGAAGTTTGGAAGATAGGTTTAGATTAAGTATTTGTAAATGAGTTTCCAGCGTAGAATAATAGAGGTCACAGATGTGGGTGTACTGTATACATGGGGGCTGTGACTGAGGGTTCATGCAGAGTGACAAGGTTAAATACTCAAAGATAGAGCTCTAATGAAAGGGAAAAATGTTATAGAGCAGCTATCATTGAAGATAAAGGCCATAATACAGCCAATCGTTTGAGAATGAATATTTAATCATAACAGGAAAAAATGATAAAGTATCTCTTTTGAAGTATAATTATTTTTATCCCACTAATTATGTATGCACAAGAATAGGAGGACAGAATTTAGGATGAATCCCTGATTTCTGTCTTAGTCTGATTTTCCTTTGTCCATTTTGTTATCTATCAGAAAAATGTGCATATATATATATCATATATAGCATAATATCTTTGAATACATTAGTTTGTTTTGAAACATACAGTATATTATGGAAAATGTCAGAATGTAAAGGAACTTTGTTTTATTAGTCATATGCAGTTACCTCCCACTGCGTGCAACTGACCTTTCTTATCAAGAGTGAAGGGAAAGGGCTAAGTCTATTATGCTGTCTCTTTGATGTTTTTATAGGATATAATGAAAGATGAATGCTCAATGCTGAAGCTGCAGCTGAAAGAGAAGGATGAACTAATTTCCCAACTTCAGGAAGAACTGGTAAGTATGAACAATATTTGTCCTGTGGGTGTATTTTCCTTGCAAGGCTGTTTGCTCTAAACAGTTTAACTTATTTATTAACACTAAAATTGTTAGTGACTTATAAACTGTTGATGATTGAATTTGATTATAAATTTTATAACCCTAAAGTAATGAAGATTTGATGCTCTGCAAAGAGAATGTTTGATAATATGTATTGAACTTTATATTATTCCAGAAATAGATAACTGACTCAGAATTAGGTATTTCAATTGTATCTACCAAAAATTGTGAAGACTAAGGCCACATTTTGTAAAGTGCAAGACTTAAGTCCATACTGCCATACCTAGAGACACAGTCATGTAATATGAAGTAAAGTACTGAGTAATTTTGCAGGCAAAAGCAAATTTTACTTAAGGGTACCAAAATTTTGTTAACCTAATGAGACTTTGTTAATAAAGACGTATAAATCCCCAATTATCTAAAAGCTATACACAAACATGGTATTGTAGTTCATGTTTTCTGTTTTTTTTTAAGATGTGACATCACAAATGTATTAAATCATAGTTTTATAACATGAAAGCACATTTGGTAGGTAACAACAATAGCAGTGGGCATTATTTTTTAAAATACGTGCTGTCAACAAATATGATATTACATATATGAATAGTATTTTGTAATATAACACAATTAATCTGGATAGAAATAAAGAATTCTCCAAAACAAAAATGAGAAAGCAATGAGAACTTAAAAAAAAAAATGAGTTCTTAAGAATACCAGTAAAATAAAGACATCCAATAAGAGGCCCTGGCATTATCCAAGATCGAGAAAACAAACCCCAGTCAATGATGTTCTTTATGATGATTTAAGCTTTGACTAACAGTGACATATTATGTAATTATGAAATACAATTAAATGACAAAACAATTATCTAGACCATCACGCTTCTGAGAACTTTTCTGAGAACATATTAGTGAGATAGCAGACAGACAGAGCCTATTTTATTGACCCTTGACAACTGACGGCAATTTTACTGACACTTGACCTTTAGATTGTGGTTTCATGACTTGGTTTAATGCTGGTCCTATGAGTGTATGATTATCACTTCATAAAATGCATTAACCAGTACTTAAAACAGTAAAAGCATTAACAGACAAAAGGAGCATATCTTACATAACTGGGAATAACCTTTTATAAATTTGCCTATAATATAAACTTTATTACACAAAATCTTGCTGTATATAACCTTATGAGTGTATATTATGTAATCAAGCTTTGAGTTGAAGAAAAACGTATATAGATATTTATTAATGGATGCAGAGAACTATGAGTTTTAACACAGCAGAAAATGTTTGCACTTTGTCAGAGAATGCTTGTTTTGGATAATGAATGGAGAAAGAAGTGTTTATTTTTCTCTGTCTCCGTTGAAAAGAAAGAAATATACAAGAAATCAGATCTTTATGTGTTGAATGAAATGAGAAGGAAAATGATTACTCCCAGAGCCCTTGTCACATACCTAGAATTAAGATAATTTAGTACCCCTCCTTCCAAAAATGTTCTCTGTTGGTTGATCTAGTGAAATGAGTCACAGGTGTTGCTTTTTTTAAAAAAAAAAAAAACTTGAATTACTAAATTTGACTTAGCTTCTAAATTTTTTTAGGTAAATGTCAAGGTACCATTTTAATTTTGTGCCGTGCAGTTTACATAGTCATCTTAACTAGTTCACCAGAGGGCAATGTTAACTTTTGAAAATTGTTTGTTTCATTAAGGAAACCTGCCTAAATAAAAAAGTTTTTAGATGATTTAGGAATTTAAGGAAGAAGAAACATTGTTAAAAATCATCATTAGAACTGGACTTGGAGCATGGACAAGGTGGCAGTCACATCAAAGTAATATAAGCCATTTGAATCCTTTGAATACTAGGTCCTAGTATTTCTAATTCTAGATAAGTAACTTGTGACATTTTGACAAAGTAGACATTGAATTTAACTTTTCAAATTTAAATAGGTGAAGTATAAATTTCAGAACATTTTAGAAACCAGTTTTCTATACCCTGTTATAGTAGTCACAATCTGTAATAATTTAGCTTTTTTATTATGCTTTTCTAATTTCTTAACCACTGCTATTATCATAAGCAGTTTACCTATATATACACTATAAGTCAAATTTATGTGTAATTATACCAATAAGGAATTTATATTCAACTTAATAATAAAGTTTTATTATTAATATTGTCTATAATTATTTAGTCACACTTTGATATTTTCAGGAGTTTAAAGAAGTTAGAAGCCTTATCTAAAGAGCCTGGGGGCAAAATGAATGTTTTTGTATTACTTTCTAAATTTATTTTTTATTGAGGTAACATTGGTATATAATAGTTTACATGTTGCATATGGACGACATTACGTTTCTGCTTCTATATAGACTGCAGTGTCCTCCCCACCAAAAATTTAGTTTCCATCTGTCACTATACAGTTGATTCTCTGTATCCATTTTTCCCTCTCCAACAACTGCTTCACCTCTGGTAACCAACACTCTGTTTTCTATATTTATATATGTTTTTGTTTGGTGTGTTACTGCTGCTGCTAAGTCGCTTCAGTCGTGTCTGACTCTGTGCGACCCCATAGACGGCAGCCCACCAGGCTCCTCTGTCCCTGGGATTCCCCAGGCAAGAATACTGGAGTGGGTTTCCATTTCCTTCTCTGTTTGGTGTGTTAGGGTTTGTGTGTGTGCACACATGCGTATGTGGGTGTGTTTTAACTTTGTTTCTTAGTTTTTTGATATTCCGCATGTATGAAATCATATACTATTTGTGTTCCAATTTTATTATTTTTTTACTTAGCATAATACTCTCAAGGTCTATCCATGTTATAAATGACAAGATTTCATCCTTTTTTATGGCCGAGTGATAGTCCATTGTGTCCATATGCCATATCTTCTCTATTCATTCGTTGATGGACAGTTAGTCTGTTTTCATGTCTTGGCTGTTGTGAACATAAGAGGAAATTTATCTTTTTGAATTAGTGTTTTCATATTCTTGGGATAAATACCCAGAAGTGGTATAAACTCAGGTTTGTTTGCTCACAGCTTAAAAACTGATAATCTGAGTGGGAAGTGTCAGTAGAAAGGAAAGGTGTTATAATTAGAAAAGTAAGCAATCTGGAGAAAAGGTAGAATTGTGTCCTGAGCCCATGGTAGAGAGTTCTTGATTTTTTTTTACTGCCTTGTTTTTCATTCTTTTTATATATGACAAGAATCAACAGGTCACACAAGGCAAAGTGTGAATGCAGAAATTAAGATAAATTGCTTAGTAATCTTATTCCTATAATTTGATTCTTAACCTAGATAGCATGTTAAAAAGCAGAAACATTACTGTGCCAACAAGGGTCCATCTAGTCACTGGTTTTTCCCGTGGTCATGTATGGATGTGAGAGTTGGACTGTGAAGAAAGCTGATCGCTGAAGAATTGATGCTTTTGAACTGTGGTGTTGGAAAAGACTCTTGAGAGTCCCTTGGACTGCAAGGAGATCCAACCAGTCCATTCTAAAGGAGATCAGTCCTGGGTGTTCATTGGAAGGACTGATGCTAAAGGTGAAACTGCAATACTTTGGCTACCTCATGCGACGAGTTGACTCACTGGAAAAGACTCTGATGCTGGGAGGAACACGACTGAGAAACTGAACTGAAGGTTAGAGGGAAACAAAAATGGGCAAACAGAAAAGGGGCAGAAAAGCTGCTTTCAGGTGGGATAACTGGAGCCTGGTAGTTAATATTTTTGTGGAATCTCCATGCTATTTTCCATAGTGGCAGCACCAACTTAACATTTTCACTAAAAGTTTAGAACGATCCCCTTTTCTCCACATCCTGTCTACAATGTTATTTCTTGCTTTTTTGATAATAACCATTCTAAAAGTTATGACATAATAACTTACTGGGGTTTTGATTTGCATTTCCTTAGTAAACAATGATACTGAATTTCTTTTATGTGCTCATAGGCCTTTTGTATGTCTTCTTTGGAAATTTGTCTATTTAGCTTTTCTACCAATTATTTTTAATTGGATTGTTTGTTGATATTGAGTTGTATCAGTTCAATTCAGTTGCTCAGTCGTGTCCGACTCTTTGCTACTCCATGAATCACATCACACCAGGCCTCCCTGTCCATTACCAACTCACAGAGTTCACTCAACCTCATGTCCATCGAGTCAGTGATGCCATCCAGCCATCTCATTCTCTGTCGTCCCCTTCTCCTCCTGCCCGCAATCCCTCTCAGCATCAGAGTCTTTTCTAATGAGTCAACTCTTCACATGAGGTGGCCAAAGTATTGGAGTTTCAGCTTTAGCATCAGTCCTTCCAATGAACACCCAGGACTGATCTCCTCTAGAATGGACTGGTTGGATCTCCTTGCAGTTCAAGGGACTCTCAAGAGTCTTCTCAACTCCACAGTTAAAAAGCATCATATACACCGGGGCAGATTCATGTCAATATATGGCAAAACCAATACAATAATGTAATTAGCCTCCAATTTAAATAAATAAATTTTTAAAAAAACAACAAAAGCATTAATTCTTCGGCGCTCAGCTTTCTTTACATTCCAGCTCTCACATCCATACATGACCACTGGAAAAACCATAGCCTTGACTAGATGGACCTTTGTTGGCAAAGTCATGTCTCTGCTTTTTAATATGCTATCCAGCTTGGTCATAACTTTCCTTCTATGGAGTAAGCATCTTTTAATTTCATAGCTGCAGTCACCATCTGCAGTGATTTTGGAGCCCCCCAAAATAAAGTCTGCCACTGTTTCCCCATCTATTTGCCATGAAGTAATGGGAATGCCATGAAGTAATGGGAATGCCATGATCTTAGTTTTCTGAATGTTGAGCCGTAAGCTAACTTTTTCACTCTCCTCTTTCACTTTCGTCAAGAGGCTCTTTAGATCCTCTTCACTTTCTGCCATAAGGGTGATGTCATCTGCATATCTGAGGTTATTGCTATTTCTCCCAGCAATCTTGATTCCAGCTTGTGCTTCTTCCAGCCCAGCATTTCCCATGATGTACTCTGCATATAAGTTAAATAAGCAGGGTGACAGTATACAGCCTTGACGTACTCCTTTTCCTATTTGGAACCAGTCTGTTGTTCCATGTCCAGTCTGTTGCTTCCTGACCTGCATATAGTTTTCTCAAGAGTCAGGTCAGGTGGTCTGGTATAACCCATCTCAAAATCTTCCACAGTTTATGTGATCCACACAGTCAAAGGCTTTGGCGTAGTCAATAAAGCAAAACTAGATGTTTTTCTGGAACTCTCTTGCTTTTTCAATGATCCAGCGGATGTTGGCAATTTGATCTCTGGTTCCTCTGCCTTTTCTAAAACAAGCTTGAACATCTGGAAGTTCGCGGTTCACGTATTGCTGAAGCCTGGCTTGGAGAATTTTGAGCATTACTTTACTAGCATGTGAGATGAGTGCAATTGTGTAGTAGTTTGAACATTCTTTGCCATTGCCTTTCTTTGGGATTGGAATGAAAATTGACCTTTTCTAGTCCTGTGGCCACTGCTGGCATATTGAATGCAGCACTTTCACAGCATCATCTTTTAGGATTTGAAATAGCTCAACTGGAATTCCATCACCCCCATTAGCTTTGTTCGTAGTGCTGCTTTCTAAGGCCCACTTGACTTCACATTCCAGGATGTCTGGCTCTAGCTGAGTGATCACACCATAGTGATTATCTGTATGGTCAACATTCAGAAAACTAAGATCATGGCATCTGGTCCCATCGCTTCACGGGAAATAGATGGGGTAACAGTGGAAACAGTGTCAGACTTCATTTTTTTAGGCTCCAAAATCACTGTGGATGCTGATTGCAGCCATGAAATTAAATGAATCTTACTCCATGGTTGTGTTTCTGAGATATCTTAAAGTTTCTCCTCTTTTCTGATTGCATTTACCAGTGTTTTCTTGCTTTCTTTCTCAGTGGCTCCAGCTACGTGTTTGTAAATTTTTTCAAATAGCCAGCTCTTAGTTTGAATCTTTCGTATTGTCTTTTCCGTCTCTATGTCATTCATTTTCACTCTGATCTTTATTTCCTTCCTTCCACACATTTGGGGCTTTATTTGTTCTTTTTCTAGTTCCTTTAGTTACTTTTCCTGTTTAGGTTAGAGATTTTTCTTGTTTCTTGATGTAGACCTATATTGCTATGAACTTCTCTATCATTTTTGCTGCATCTCATAGATTTTGGCATGCTGTGTTTCATTTTCATTTGTCTTCAGGTATTTTTATTTTTCCTTGATTGATTCATTGACCCAATAGTTCTGTAGCATGTTTTTCAGTCTTCTTTTATTTATGACTTTTCCAGACTCTTTCTTATAATTGATTTTTAGTTTCCTAGCATTATAATTGGAAAAGATGCTGGATTTCAATATTAAATTTGTTAACCTGTGTCTCAACATGTAGTCTTATCCTTGAAGATTCCATGTATAGTTGAAGAATGTGTATTCTGCTGAATTTAGATGGAATGTTCTGTTTAAATCTGTCAAACTCAATTAGTCTGAC